>NC_142800.1:1316284-1423784 GCF_049724085.1 Artemia sp. Qi Xiang Cuo | reverse complement strand
AAAGATTCCTTGACTTTTGAGGGATGTTTCCTCCATTTTTTGAAAATAAGACAATTTTTTTAGGCTCATATCAATTAAGGGGTAACACTAAAATTAAAGAATTATGTATATATATATATATATATATATATATATATATATATATATATATATATATATATATATATATATATAAAAATAAGTTGATTGTTTTGATGTATCTAATGATGTAAAAATTTCATTTTTAAATATTTGGTTACTATCGAGCTGCGTCGCTCCTTACTATAGTTCATAATCAGGAATTATTTGATATTCTTAAGCTCATTTTTAGTGCCAATAAACGATATATTTAACGGCTATAAACTTGAAAACTGCAAAAAATTAAAGATTTTTCTAAGTAAGCAGCTATATCAATAAAGTCACTCCTGGTAAAAAGAATATTAATAAAACACAACAACACGCATCTGTTCTGAGGAAAACACATAATTAAACATTCCTTGTTATAGTGGCTTCAGTTATCGTCTCATGGCTTCTCAGACATGCTGGATTGGATAGCATATTTTATTGGGATTGCCTCTTTGAATGCTGTTTCCTTCTTTTCCCATACAAATCCATATTTTCTTATGTACTAATTAAATAAGATATAGTTCTTTTTAATTGAAAGTAAGCAGCCACATTGAAACTTAAAAGAGTCAAAATTATTCCGTATATGACTGGGGTTATCTTCTTCTCAATACATCTCTCTCAAAACTAAAGTATTGCATCACTTTTGGAAAAAGCTTCTTATTCTAATTAAATGATCTTTGTCAGAATAGGGTCAAAAAGTCAAGCTTTAACGTAAAGAGCAACGCATTGAGGAGGGGGCAAACCTCATACGGAATAATTTATGCTTGTATTAAGTTTTCATGTTGCTCTTTACTTTCAGTTGAAAAAACCGTGCATCTGCAAAAATGTGTAATTTTGCATTTTTTGCCAGAAGAAAGTTCATGGATGCCCGTTTATTTGTTTGTTTTCCCAGGGGTGTTCGTATCGATCCAGTTATCCTAGAATATTGGGAGAGTGCTCAGTAGAACGGAAATTAAAAGTTCTAGTGCCTATTTTAAGTGACCCAAAAATTGGAGGGCAACTAGGCCCCCTCCTCCGCCCCTTTTTCTCAAAATCGTCTGATCAATATTTTGAAATTTTGAGCCATTTTGTTCATCATAGTTGAAAGGCCCAATAACTATACCTTTGGGTAGAACATGACCCCCTCCCTCCCACAGCCCCAGGGGAAAGGTCTTTAAGTTACGAAATCTGTCCATTGTTTGCGCATACTTTTTGTTATTGGGATGTAGGGATGCTACATTGGGATGTAGGAATACATTTTCGGGTGGGGGGGGGAATTTTATGCTGTTTTTTTTTCACTGGGGAGTTCTCCATGGGGAGGGAAGTATGTCTTGCTTTGTCTTTTCCGTCTCAATTTTACGTGTGGGCTTGTTATGAGTAATTGTCCGGGGGTAAATTTTCACCAGGACTGAATGGTCTAGAGGATATTTCCGTGAGGAGGAGGTTTTCAACTGAAAGTAAAGAACAAGATCAAAACTTAAAACGAACAGAAATTATTACGTATATAAAGGGGGTTGCTCCCTTATCAACATCTCGCTATTGTGTTTCAGGAATCATTCTTAAAGAATTAGGGCAAAAAGTCAAAACTTTAGCGTAAAGAGCAAGATCTTGTGGAAGGGGCAACTCCTTTCAGATACGTAATAGTTTCTGTTCATTTTAAGTTTTGATGTTGCTCCTTACATTCACTTGAAAAAACTTGTTTTTTGAATTTTGATTTCCGATTGTTTTTAAATAATTACGGGAAATCCGACTCTCTCTCCGTGAAAAAATCCGGTACTTGTGTACTATACGCCACTCACTCAAGTTTACGACGTGTAAAACTCGAGAACGAACCGGTTTCTTAGTTAGTTTCTTCCTTACTTTAAAAACTAATTTGGGCTATATATTTGCACATTAAGGAGGGGGGATAAATTATAGTGGGTTTGCAAGTAAAATGTGTCAGGTACAATTATTCTGCATTTTGTTATGAAGTAAGAATTGTTTCCTGACTTCAAACTGTCCAAATGCATTACCCCCCCCCCTTTATTCACAAATATATAGCCCAAATTATATATTTCCCATCTATTCTGTCACTTTTCTTTTTCTTGTCTCACCCTAAGCTGAAAAAAAAATA
Organism: Artemia sp. Qi Xiang Cuo; assembly: GCF_049724085.1. Lineage (NCBI taxonomy): Eukaryota > Metazoa > Arthropoda > Branchiopoda > Anostraca > Artemiidae > Artemia > Artemia sp. Qi Xiang Cuo. The sequence continues at coordinate 1,421,587 of NC_142800.1, read as the reverse complement.
ACGAAGAAACTGCTTTGTTCTCAATTTATACACAACGTAAACTTGAGTGAGTGGCGTATAATACATAAGTACCAAAATTATATCCCCCTACGGAAAAAAACTCAAATAAAATTCTCAAATTTCGGAAAGCCTTATATTCCATGGGGGGGAGGCATTTTGCGGGGGGCATTTACCGGAAGGGTATTTTCAAGGAGGGGGGCTATTTTCCACGGTTGGTATTTTCTGGAAATATTTTTCGCTGGGGTATTTTCCATAGGGGGGGGGGGGTAAACGCCGGGAGGGGCATAAACACCGCCCACCGTTTGAAATATAGTCAGTCACCAGGGTACCCAAAACAATCCGTAGGCAATTTCTTTGGAAAATATCTAGTAAATTCTCATCCGTTTTTTGGAGCGCCTATCCTTCAGAACTATATTTGATAACTGACGACTGTAGTTTCTGATATTTTAATCTTGGTTTGTGGACTTATCTTCCTATTCTTCCGAGCTTTTCTCAACTAGGAAAAACACATGACGCCTTGGCTATTCTACTTAATCACTTTAATGTATTTGTCTGGTATAACATACAAGGATAAGACCTTCATTAAAGCTCTTCTATCAACAGAATCGAACTTTTGCTCATGATCTATGAGCATAAAACTGAGGAGTAAAGTTGCTTGATAACTCAGGCACTTCACGATTATCATGGCTGCAGCGGTACCTGCATCCTAGTAAAGAGCAAACCACAGCGCATAGTAACCAAAAGTAAAAAAACACGTTTAGAAAAATACTATCTAGTGAAAAACAACTGCCATCTGACATTGATTCAAGAATGGTAACCATTATTTCGATTCGTCTTAAAAGTAAAAGTTTATGACGAAAAGAAATTTATGGTGATTTCGAAAAAAAGTCTGAACCCCCCTCGAAAATGGCATCAGATCAAAATGAAAAGTCTATACGTCTATAAGTCTATACGGAAAATGAAATTATTCTGTATATGTTTGGTATGAAAATTGTTTGGACAGATAAAGGTCGCATTTTCGCGAATTTACCCAGCCAAAGCGCATGGAGTCGGCTCTATAGCCTAGCTGATGCTTATTGATTTTGTCATAGTGGATTTAGTTAGAAGTATCTCATTTTTATTTTATTTTTTTTTTACCTCTGTTGTTTCTTTTTTTTGTGGATGTTGTAAGGATGATGGGTGATATTTCTCACTTGTGATTTATAGAGTTTAATCCTTTTAGAGTAGGAGATGTTCTTTATGTTGATTTAACTCAAATGCTGATTTTTCCCCGCAAAGAGATAGTTGTTATGTGAATGTAGAGCTTTATAATAGTGAATTTGCAGCCATCGTTAACAAACCTTCAGGTTTTTGTAGATGGCCGCTGTAAATTTGTTTGTATTTTTTATGTTAAATAAATTGATTTGAATTTATCAGGGTGGGGCTGCTCCCTCCTCAGTCGCTGTTTTGTGTGCTATTTTTATTCATTGTTTTCATTGTATTCATTCTAAACTAAACAAAACATATAAAGAAAAGGACAGAAAAAAAAGATAAACAAACTGACATCTTAATAACGTTAAATTTGATATTATTCGCCGTGTAATATCAAAGAAACGGACAAAATTATGATAAATGAGGTTGTATTTCTGATATATAACAATAAAATATACATACAATCACACTTATCCAAGATTTTTTGTATTTTGTATTGACACATATAAATATAAACTATTATATAGATTTTAAAGAAATGACATATGCAATAGTTTCAATAAGTTATAATTAAATAAAGAGGAAATAGGTTTTTATTTTAAAAAGTCTTACCTATGATCTATATTTGAATTTAATAAGTTACGATACACTGAATTATAGAGGACGTCTAAGGTAATTAATGGACACGGGTCAAGAAAACTTAAAGGAAAGAGTGAAAAGATCAGCAAGGGAACAGCTGAAGCCTGTATCATTGGTAAAGCAAAAATCAAATATCTTTGAAAAGACTGCAGTATGAAAGACATCAAAAATGCAGTTTTTAGTGGAAAATTTATTCTCTTTCAGAGATAATTTATTTTAGTTACACCAGATTTTTAACCTTATTAATTTCCTTTAAAATGAGCCATTGAACAACTCTCTACGATGTTCCAGTGTCAAGCTATCTGTGGAAAAGAAAGAAAAAAAAATATGCCGTATAGGCAGAATGTTGTAGTAACAGCCACGTTTCTTGATTTTCAAGCCAATATATTTCCCTTGCTGTTCAAGCCAAATGAAAAAAAGTTTCCTATATAAGGGTTTCGGACAAGGCTGTTCTAACGGTGTAATTTTGTTTTGATCTGACTTTTTTTCAAGAGTTATGGGGGGTTCTAATGGTGTACTTTTTGTTTTGATCTGACTTTTTTTCAAGAGTTATGGGTTTTTATATTTCTTAGCATTGGAAGTGATCGTCTGTTACTAGGTTGCTAGCTACTGCTGCAACCCGGATCCGGGTTGCAGCGGTAGCTAGCAACCTAGTAAGAGACGATCAGGTCCAATGTTAAGAAATATAAAAACCCATAATTCCTAAAAAAGGAGTCAGATCAAAACAAAAAGTACACCATTAGAACCGCCTTGTCCGAAACCTCTGTACAGAAAACTTTATGTCCCTTGGCTTGAACAGCAAGGGAAATATATTGGCTTGAAAATCAAGAAAAGTGGCAGCTACTACAACATTCTGCCTAAACGGCATATTCTTTTCTTTTTTTTTTTTTTTTTTTTCTTGTTTTCCACAGATAGCCACAGGTCCAATGTTAAGAAATATAAAACCCATAATTCTTAAAAAAGGAGTCAGATCAAAACAAAAAGTACACCACTAGAACCGCCTTGTCTGAAACCCCTGTATAGAAAACTTTATGTCCCTTGGCTTGAACAACAAGGGAAATATATTGGCTTGAAAATCAAGAAAAGTGGCAGCTACTACAACATTATGCCTAAACGGCATATTCTTTTCTTTTTTGTTTTTTTCTTTCTTGTATTCCACAGATAGCTTGGCACTAGAACATCATAGAGAGTTGTTCAATGGCTTATTTTAAAGAAAATTAATTGGGTTCAAAATCTTTTGTAACTAAAATGAATTATTTCTAAGAGAGAATAAATTTTTCCTCTAAAAACTGCATTTTTGATATCTTTTCATACTGCAGTCTTTTCAAAGATATTATCCGGGTTGCAGTCTTTTACTAGGTAGCTAGCAACCTAGTAAGGGACGATCACGTCCAATGTTAAGAAATATAAAAACCCATAGTTCCTAAAAAAGGAGTTAAATCAAAACAAAAAGTAAACCATTATAACTGCCTTGTCCGAAACCCCTGTATAGTAAACTTTCTGTCCATTGGCTTGAACAGCAAGGGAAATATATTGGCTTGAAAATCAAGAAAAGTGGTAGTTAATGTTTATGAATGATACATACGTCATAACTACTATTTAATGAAATTACACAAGTCTTGTCTTAAATGAGACTTTATTTATTGTTCTATTCTACTCTCACCTGAGGGACGTGCGATATAATATTTTACTGCCTCATCAGTTTACTATAGCATAGAGTTTATTGAGGTTTAAATAAATTATATATATTTTATTATTCTTAATTAAATATTCGACACGTAATTTTAAGTTGTTTAAGTGGGATAATGGTACGAGATATAATTCAGTATTATAGAATCTTAAGGTAAGTTCCTGTTTAAAAAATATTTACAATTATTGATAATTCAGAACCATTAAATCATATGATCACCTTAAGTATAATAAAATATTAATTTTTAAAAATAAAAATATATCATAGAGTCTGGGATACTTCTGGTAGTAGAGGTTGTTGCGAAATCCACCTAAAGTTCTCTTTAGCCCCTTAGTAGCTCGACATCGACCGTTTCGCAACATCTGGTGTGCGCTGTTTGGGTAGCCAAAAGGAAGCTAGGATGTCTTCAAATTGATTGGGTTGAAATTTAGAGGTTAAGCTTTCCTAGGGCCCGGGAGCTTATCCTCGAAATTTCAGCTCAATCCGATCACTCCTTCCCTGTTTTCCAAAAACCAAATATAGCCACTTAAAGTTAAAAAAAAAATTTTCTTGTTAGCAACGCCTACAGGCCAAAGTTGGCAACTGATCCGGGTGAATGAGGACTAATTCAAAGCAGAATTTGACCTGTTAGGGCCTTTTGATATTTTCAGACCGAAAAAATTATCCCCCGAATTTACATTTACGAAAAACCTCGTTTTCCTATAAGGGCCCATGTTAATTTTTCCCACCACAGCCCCCCTTTAACGTTGTCTGATCGGGCTGAAATTTAGAGAATAAGCTTTCCTGGGGCCTGGGAGCTTATCCTCGAAATTTCAGCACAATCTGATCACTCCTTTCCTGTTTCCCAAAAACCAAATATCAAGTTTTGTGGGGATTTACTTGCGTCAAAAATAGATTCCACTTACTAAAAATACAATTACAATTGTGTCTCTTTAGTACAGCGGTCGATACTCCTGACTGTCTGGCGGAAGACCCGGGTTCGATTCCCCGTCAGAGGAAATTTTTTATATACTGAATTTAAAGTTTAAAAAAGAAACTCAGTTTCTTTTTTAAATTATTTGAAAAAAAATTACGTTTTCTAAAGAGTTAAAGAGGCTGGGTTACAAGGTCGACCCTTAAAACACCCTGTCGAGAAAGAAAAGAATAATACACAATCATCTAACAGTTAGTCAAGCAATAATAAGTAATAAACTGTATAAAAACGTGCAGAAATTATTTGAAAAAAACTACGTTTTCTAAAGAGTTAAAGAGGCTGAGTCACAAGTTCGAACCTTAAAACGTACAGGGATTGAGGGGCTGCCGCCCCCCAAACCCCCGCTATCGCAGCCTTTAAATAAAAAAAAATTTTAAACTGAAAGTAATGAGCGACATTAAAACTTAAAACGAACAGAAATTATTCCGTATATGAAAGGGGCTGTGCCCTCCCCAACGCCTCGCTCTTTACGCTAAAGTTTGACTTTCTCACAACTCTTTTTTTAAACAATAAAAACTTTAGCGTAAAGAGCGAGGCGTTGAGGAAGGCACAGCCCCTTTCATATACGGAATAATTTCTGTTCGTTTTAAGTTTTAATGTCGCTGCTTACTTTCAGTTTAAATTTTTTTTTATTTAAAGGCTGCGAAAGCGGGGGATTTGGGGGGCGGCAGCCCCCCAACTGTACCTTCTAACTCTTTAACTCTTTACGCTAAAGTTTTTATTGTTTAAAAAAAGAGTTGTGAGAAAGTCAAACTTTAGCGTAAAGAGCGAGGCGTTGAGGAGGGCACAGGCCCTTTCATATACGGAATAATTTCTGTTCGTTTTAAGTTTTAATGTCGCTCCTTACTTTCAGTTTAAAATTTTTTTTTTATTTAAAGGCTGCGAAAGCGGGGGGTTGGGGGGAAGGCGGCAGTCCCCCAACTGTACCTTCTAATCCCTGTACGTTTTAGGGTTCGAACTTGTGACTCAGCCTCTTTAACTCTTTAGAAAACGTAGTTTTTTTCAAATAATTTCTGCACGTTTTTGTACAGTTTATTACTTATTATGGCTTGACTAACTGTTAGATGATTGTGTATTATTCTTTTCTTTCTCGACAGGGTGTTTTAAGGGTCGACCTTGTAACTCAGCCTCTTTAACTCTTTAGAAAATTTAATTTTTTTCAAACAATTCAAAAAGTAGACTGATCTTACTGTTTAAGATTTAAATACAGTATATAAGAAATTTCATCTGAAAAGCACTTGAGTCTAGATGCTCTGCCTAATATTCCGATATATCGACTACGCCACCCGAGAGACACAATTGTAATAGTTTTTTAGTAAGTGGAATCTATTTTTGACGCAAGCAAATACCCACAAAACTTGATATTTGGTTTTTGGAAAACAGGGAAGGAGTGATCAGATTGAGCTGAAATTTCGAGGATAAGCTCCCAAGCCCCAGGAAAGCTAATCCTCAAAATTTCAGCCCGATCAGACAACGTTAAAGGGGGGCTGTGGTGGGAAAATTTAACATGGGCTCTTATAGGAAAACGAGGTTTTTCGTAAATGTAAATTCGGGGGATAATTTTTTCGGTCTGAAAATATCAAAAGGCCCTAACAGGTCGAATTCTGCTTCGAATGAGTCCTCATTCACCCGGATCAGTTGCCAACTGTGGCCTGTAGGCATGGCTAACAAGAAAAAAAATTTGAACTTTAAGTGGCTATATTTGTTTTTTGGAAAACAGGGAAGCAGTGATCAGATCGCATTGAAATTTCGAGGATAAGCTTCCGGGCCCTAGGAAAGCTTAACCTCTAAATTTCAGCCGAATCGGACAACGTTAAAGGGGGGCTGTGGTCGGAGGGTCGAAACTTTCGGCCCACTTTTACCCATGAAGATAAAGTCGGAGGGGGGTGAAATTTTGCACGTTTCTTAGTTTGAGCTTGGGCTACAAAATGCGATTACCGCTGTCTCTCTGCGACCGCTAGGACCGGAAATCGCTTAACATTGTGGTGGGTCGCATATTTGAAAAAAATACGTTTTCTAAAGAGTTAAAGAGGCTGAGTCACAAGTTCGAACCTTAAAACGTACAGGGATTAGAAGGTACAGTTGGCGGCTGCCGCCCCCCAAACCCCCCGCTTTCGAAGCCTTTAAGTAAAAAAAAAATTTAAACTGAAAGTAAGGAGCGACATTAAAACTTAAAAAAAACAGAAATTATTCCGTATATGAAAGGGGCTGTGCCCTCCTCAACGCCTCGCTCTTTACGCTAAAGTTTTTATTGTTTAAAAAAAGAGTTGTGAGAAAGTCGCCTCTTTATAGAGGCCCAAGTGTGCCTCCTTGAAAAACATTAAATTTTGAATTTTTGCCGCGGATGAGTGTTTATTTGTTGATTTTCTTTTCCAGGGATGATCATGTCGAACCAGTGATGCTAGAATATTGGGAGACGGCTCATTTGATTTGAAATCAGAATTTGTAGCGCCCTTTTCAAGTGACCAAATAGACGGGAGGGCACCTATCCCCCCGTCCACCCTCCGTGTTTATTAAAAATTTTAAAATCCTAAATTTTATATAGCCATTTTCTTAAACAACGTTGTAATATAGATTAAATGTGTTTCCTGGGATGACTTAATACCCAAGAACACCCAGAGAAGGGCTAATAAGGAACGATGTGGGCACAATGTGTTTTTTTTTGTTCTCTATACCCGGGCACTTCGTATCGAAGGAGTTGTCTTAGAAACTTCAAAAAGGACGCATTCGACTGGAAATTGGAGTGGCTAGTGCCCTTTTTAATTGTCGAAAGCGGTTGGAGGGCAACTAGCCCCCCCACGCCCATCCTTCCCCCAAACACATCCAATCAAAATTTTGAGATAGCCGTTTTTTTCAGCGTAATTGATTTCCAGATAGAAAATATGTTTTTGAGGAGGACACTCCCCCACAGCTCTCAGGGCAAGGATTTTAAGTTATGCCCTGGGGGCATATAAAGTTTTTTCTTATAGAAGGCGTTGTCGTAGAAACTTCAAAAAATGCTCATTCGGTTGGAAATTCAAAGAGCTAGTGCTCTTTTCAATAGTCAACCGTGATTGGAGGGAAACTAGAACCCCCCCTTCCCCCGCGCCTATCATTTCCCCAAACACCACCAATCAAAATTTTGAGATAGACTTTTTGTTCACCGTGCTTGATTTTCAGATAAAAACAGGTTTTTGAGGAGGACACTCCCCCAAAGCCCTCAGGGCACGGGTTTGAAGTTATGCCCTGGGGGCATATAAGATTTTTATAGAAGGCGTTGTCGTGAAACTTCAAAAAAAGCTCATTCGATTGGACATTCAAAGAGCAAGTGCCCTTTTCAATAGTCAAACGTGATTGGAGGGCAACTAGCAGCCCCCCCCCCCGCCCATCATTTCCCCAAACAATTCCAATCAAAATTTTGAGATAGCCCTTTTGTTCAGCGTAGTTGATTTCCAGATAGAAAACATGTTTTTGAGGAGGACATTCCCCTAAAACCGTCAGGGCAAGGATTATAAGTTATGCCCTGGGGACATATAAGGTTTTTGTTGAAATCTTTGTCGTAGAAACTTGAAAAAGGGCTCATTCAATTTGAAATTCAAAGGGCTAGTACGCTCTTTAATAGTCGAAAGTGATTTAAGGGCAACTAACCCCCCTCTCACACCCACTTTTTCCCCAAACACATCCCATCAAAATTTTTAGATAGACATTTTAATTAACGTAGTTGAAAGTTTTAGACATTAGGTCTATGAATACCCCCCCCCCCACAGTCCTCAGGGAATGGGCTTTAGGTTTTACACTGGGGACACATAAAGTTTTTTTTATTGAAAGCGGGGTAGTAGAAGCTTCCAATGGGCTCATTCAATTGAAACTTGACAGGGCAAATGTTTTTTTTAATAGTTGAAAGTGATTGAATAGCGACTAACGCCCCTGTCACGCCTTTCATTATCCAAAACACATCCAATCAAAATTTTGAGAAATCAATTTTGTTCAATGTAGTTGAACGTTCTGGAAATTAGGTCTTTTAGGATGATAACCCCCCCTCAGAGCCCTAAGTGCAGGGGTTATAACTTACGCCCTGGGGTCATATAAGACTTATATAACTCTGGTTCATAAATCATCTGCAGCATAATAGCGCGGAATAATTAAAGAACAGTGACAATCTAGTCCGAGGAACTAATCAGGTACGCATTACCGTGGAGTATAAGCCACACCGGCCTCAGTGAAGGTTTCTTAAGTTCTGCCCTGGTAGTACATAGGACCACTATTGGCCCTCTGTAGGAGTTAATGATTTCTTCCTTTAGAGCAGGGCAATTCGTATCGAAGAAGTTGTCGTAAAAACTTCGAAGTGCTCATTCAATAGGAAATTAGTGTTGCTTTTGCGCTTTTTAATAGTCGACAGTTATTGGAGGTTGACTAAAATCTCTTTCACGCCCACCGTTTCCCTACATACATCCGATCAAAATTTAAGATAGCCATTTTGTTCAGCTTAGTTGATTTCGAGGTAGAAATTATGTTTTTGAGGACAGTCCCCCTTACGGCAAGGATTGTAATTTCTGCCCTGGGGATAAAAAAATCTAATAAAGGGGCCAAGCCTAATACAACACTACTGTCAGGGATAATATCCCAATATTTTTCAAATTGATTTAGCATTAATAATGAAATTAGATCCTCTTATGTTTTATTTAAGGTACGCTGAAACAGAACATGACCGTTTCGGAAGATAATTACATCGTTAGTACTAAGCAACTTATATACACTGATTACTTGATTTTTTGCAAAAATTCTTTACTTAGCATATATGTTAATAAAAAAAAAAGACAGCATTGTAAATTTAAGATGGTAAAATTTGACTAAAAATCAGAGGACATAAAATAAAACCATGGAAAATTAAACTTATAATTTTGAAAAACGATGAGTTTGTAATCCAGTTTTTACAGATGAATAACAATCACTAATCCAATCATTTTTAAATTAACTCAACAAAAAGAAAGAAAAAGAAGAAACCAACATACCTCGAAAATTTAGGTGTTTAATTTCAACCGACAGAAAATAATATTTTCGCTGTTTGTTCCTATACAACAATTTTTTATTTGTACTTCATATCAAGTGTGGTATTAGAATGCACAAAAGTGTACTAGACCAAGTCCTGTTCGTTTTTTCACAATTTAAATTTCTTAGAAAAAACATTAAGAAGATTATATCAAGCACGATCATAATTGAAAAAAAATTCATTAAAATTAATTTGCAAATGAAAATATATAAAATAATAGTTTATTTCAATAAATATTTAACAGATCTAAAGATCTACTAGTGGATGAGATGTGAATCGTTTGAAACGAAAAGAAATTTATAAATTACCAGTTGTAAACTTAAATTTTAGTATATAGATGAAAAAAATTCCTTGTATTGTTTAAGTAATAAAGAATAAACTGACGCCAAATTTAAAAGGAGTTTTTTTTTAGCTTTTTAAAAAATAATGATATGCTATTAAGGCTTATCAAAAAGATTATAGATTATTAATTTATTATAAAAAACTTTAAAATTTGTTAAAATTACTATTTTATTAGATATAGGCTACTTTATTTGTGATTATGATTAACTTAGACACATATAAAACTATTAAAGAAATGTTCGAAAATACAATTACTAATAACAAAAGATGGGTATCATCAGATGTCGATCTTAATCAAATATCAAGTATGAACTTAAGAACTCAACTATGCATTTGAACTCAGTATTGACTAAAACAGACATTGAGCCCGTGGGTCACGGACTCTCGCCGCGGCACTACCCTGGTCCATGTGATCGTAATGAAAATCACACCAAAATATATCCTCGAGTCTTGAATGCCTCTGGTGGCACAGGCGGATTCAAAAGCCACCAAAAGTTCCCTGTTAGCCCACCAGTATATTGCCATCGACCGTTTGGCGACATCTGGTGTTTGGGTAGCCAAAAGGAAGCTAGGATGTCTTCAAATAAATCATGGTAACGAACGGTAAGAACTGAGCGATTTGACTTCATTAGTTGCTAATAATATAAAATGCATAGCCTTAATTACTATAGATGCATAAAATGAAACGAATTTTCATTGATTCCCAAAACATAAAATACATGAAGTTTAATTTTACTCATCAAAAATTATGAGCAAGAGAAATTTTGACTAATTTAAAAAAAAGCGAAAAACACCCCTAACAAATCCAGTGATCGCAATGAAAATCATACCAATAGATACAGAAAAACAGAGAACCCTACTTTAAAGGTTTCAAGGTCTTATACATAAAAATTTCAAATTTTGAATTTTTTGCCGTGGATGAGTGTATATTTGTTGTTTTTCTTTTCCAGGGGTGATCCTTTCAAACCAGTGAGCCTAGAATATTGGGAAAACTCATTTGATTTGAAATCAGAATTTGTAGCGCCGTTTTCAAGTGACCAAAAATACTAGAGGGCACCTAGCCCCACTTCCACCCTCCGTTTTTGTTAAAAATTTTCGAACCTATAGTTTTATATTTCCATCTTCTTCAACAAGGTTGCAATATATAGTAACTTTGTTTCCTGGGCTGACTTAATACCCAAGAACACCCAGAGAAGTGCTAATAAAGAACGATGTGGGCACAATTTTTTTTTTGTTCTCCATACCCAGGCACTTCGTATCGAAGGAGTTGTCGTAGAAACTTCGAAAAGGGCTCATTCGATTGAAAATTTAAGTGGCTAGTGCCCTTTTTAATAGTCGAAAGTGATTGGAGGGCAACTAGCCCCCCCCACGCCCACCCTTTCCCCAAATACATCCAATCAAAATTTTGAAATAGCCATTTTGTTCAGCGTAGTTGATATCGAGATAGAAAATATGTATTGAGGAGGACACTCCCCCACAACCCTCAGGGCAAGGGTTTTAAGTTATGCCCTGGGGGCATATAAGGTTTGTATAGAAGGCGTTGTCGTAGAAACTTCAAAAAAAGCACATTCGATTGAAAATTCAAAGAGCTAGTGCCCTTTTTAATAGTCGAAAGTGATTAGAGGGCAAGTAGCCCCCCCCCGCGCCCATCATTTCCCAAAACACCTCCAATCAAAATTTTGAGATAGCGATTTTGTTCAGCATACTTGATTTCCAGATAGAAAACATGTTTTTAAGGAGGACACTCCCCCAGAGCGCTCAGGGCAAGGGTTTTAAGTTATGCCCTGGGGGCATATAAAGTTTTTAAAGAAGGCGTTGTCGTAGAAACTTCAAAGAAGATAATTCGATTGGAAATTCAAAGGGCTAGTGCCCTTTTTAATAGTCGGAAGTAATTGGAGGGCAACTAGCCCCCCCCCGCCTCCCATACCCATCATTCCCCTAAACACATCCAATAAAAATTTTGAGACTAATATTTTGTCCAGTGTAGTTGATTTTCAGATAGAAAATATATTTTTGAGAAGGACACTCCCCTACAACCTTCAGGGCAAGGATTATAAGTTATGCTCTGGGGGCATATAAGGTTTTTATTGAAATCTTTGTCGTAGAAATTTGAAAAAGGGCTCATTCAATTTGAAATTCAAAGTGCTAGTACGCTTTTTAATAGTCGAAAGTGATTTGAGGGCAACTAACCCCCCTCTCACGCCCACCTTTTCCCCAAACACATCCCATCAAAATTTTTAGATAACCATTTTATTCAACGCAGTTGAAAGTTTTGGAAATTAAGTCTTTAAGGATGAAAACCCCTCCCCCCACAGTCCTCAGGGAAAGGGTTGTAGGTTTTACCCTGGGGACATATAACGTTTTTATTGAAAGCGTTGTAGTATAAACTTCCAAAGGGCTCATTCAATTGGAAATTGAAAGGGCTAATGTCTTTTTTAATAGTTGAAAGTAATTCGATAGCGACTAACGCCCCTCTCGCGCCTATCATTATCCAAAACACATCCAGTCAAAATTTGGAGATATCCATCTTGTTCAATATAGTTGAACATTCTGGAAATTAGGTCTTTTAGGAAGATAACCCTGTCAGAGCCCTCAGTGCAAGAGTTGTAAGTTATGCCCTGGGGGCATATAAGGTTTATATTGAAAGTTGTTGCATAAATCATGGGCAGCACGATCGCGCTACCTAAGTAAAGAACAGGGCCACTCGAGAACGAGACAAGAAACATGGACTAAGTAAAGAGGAGGATACTCCCCACAGTCCTCAGGGAAGGGGTTTTAAGTTATGCCCTGGGGGTACATAAGAACAATATTGGCACAATGTATTATTTAATAATTTCTTCCTTTAGAGCAGGGCACTTCGTATCGAAGAAGTTGTCGTAAAAACTTTTAAAAGTGCTCATTCAATAGGAAATTTGAGTTGCTTTTGCGCTTTTTAATAGTCGAAAGTGATTGGAAGTTGACTAAAATCCCTTTCACGCCCACCGTTTCCCAAAATATATCCAATCAAAATTTTTGAGATAGCCATTTTGTTCAGCGTACTTGATTTCCAGATAAAAATCATGTTTTTGAGGAGGACACTCCCCCACAGCCCTCAGGGCAAGGGTTTTAAGTTATGCCCTGGAGGCATATAAGGTTTTCATAGAAGGCACTGTCGTAGAAACTTCAAAAAATGCTCATTCGATTAGAAATTCAAAGAGCTAGTGCCCTTTTTAATAGTCAAAAGTGATTGGAGGGCAACTAGCCCCCTCCTACGCCCATCATTTCCCCCAAGACATCCAATCAAAATTTTGAGATAGCCATTTTGTTCAGCGTAGTTGATTTCCAGATAGAAAACGTGTTTTTGAGGAGGACACTTCCTCTACAGCCCTCAAGGCAAGGGTTGTAGGTTATGCCCTGGGGGCATATAATGTTTTTAAAGAAGGTGTTGTCGTAGAAACTTCAAAGAAGATCATTCGTTTGGAAATTCAAAGGGCTAGTGCCCTTTTTAATAGTCGGAAGTGATTGGAGGGAAACTATCCCCCCCCCCCTCCCACACCCATCATTCCCCCAAACACATCCAATAAAAATTTTGGCATAGCCATTTTGTTCAGCGTATTTGATTTTCAGATAGAAAACCTATTTTTGAGAAGAACACTCCCCCACAACCTTCAGGGCAAGGATTGTAAGCTATGCCCTGGGGGTATATAAGGTTCTTATTGAAATCTTTGTCGTAGAAACTTGAAAAAGGGCTCATTCAATTTGAAATTCAAAGGGCTAGTACCCTTTTTAATAGTCGAAAGTGATTTGAGGGCAACTAACCCCCCTCTCACGCCCATCTTTCCCCCAAAGAGATCCAATCAAAATTTTTAGATAGCCATTTTAATCAACGTAGTTGAAAAGTTTTGGAAATTAGGTCTTTAAGGATGACTACCTCTTCCCCCACAGGTTTCTGGAAATCAACTACGCTGAACAAAATGGCTATCTCAAAATTTTGATTGGATGTGTTTTGGGAAACGGTGGGCGTGGAGGGGGTATTATTCAACTTCCAATCACTTTCGACTATTAAAAAGGGCACAAGCTACTTCAATTTACAACTTAATGAGTGCTTTTCGACGTATCTACGACAACTTCTTCGACACGAAGTGACCTGCTCTAAAGGAAAGAATTAATAAATAATACATTGTGCCAACACCGTTCTTATATGCCCCCAGGGCATAACTTAAAACCCTTGCCCTGAAGACTTTGGGGAGTGTCCTCCTCTTTATTTAGTCCCTATTATCTAAAAATTTGGTATATCTCAAAATTTTGATTGGATGTGTTTTGGAAAATGGTAGGCGTGAGAAGGTCGTTAGTCGCTATCCAATAACTTGCAACTATTAATAAAGGCATTAACTCTTTCAATCTCCATTTGAATGAGCTATATTGAAGTTTCTATGACAGCGTTTTCAATAAAAACTTATATGCCCCAGGGCATAACTTACAACCCTTGCCCCGAGTGCTTTGAGGGGGTTGTCATCCTAAAAGGCCCAATTTCCAGAACTTTCAACTACGTTGAACAAAATGGATATATCAGAATTTTGTTCGGAAAATGGTGGGCGTGAGAGGGGCGTTAGTCGCTATCCGATCACTTTCAACTATTAAAAAAGGTACTAGCTCTTTCAATTTCCGATTGAATGAGCCCTTTTTAAGTTTCTACGACAACGCTTTCAATAAAGACTATATGACCCCAGGGCATAACTTACAATCCTTGCCCTGAGGGCTGTGGGGGGAGGGGTTTTCATCCTTTAAGGACCTTATTTGCAAAACTTTCAACTACGTTGAATAAAATGGCTATCTAAAAATTTTGATTGGATGTGTTTGGGGAAAAGGTGGGCGTGAGAGGGGGGTTAGTTGCCCTTAAATAACTTTCGACTATTAAAAAGGGTACTAGCCCTTTGAATTTGAAATTGAATGAGCCCTTTTTCAAGTTTCTACGACAAAGATTTCAATAAAAACCTTATATCCCCCCAGGGCATAACTTATGATACTTGCCCTGAAGGTTATGGGGGAGTGTCCTCCTCAACAATATTTTTTCTATCTGGAAATCACCTACGCTGAACAAAATGGCTATCTAAAAAATTTTATTGGATGTGTTTTGGGGAATGATGGGTGTGGAGGGGGGGGGCTAGTTGCCCTCCAATCACTTCCGACTATTAAAAAGAGCAATAGCCCTTTGAATTTCCAATCTAATGATCTTCATTGAAGTTTCTACGACAACGCCTTCTTTAAAAACCTTATATGCCCCCAGGGCATAACTTAAAACCCTTTCCCTGAGGGCTGTGGGGGAGTGTCCTCCTCAAAAAAATATTTTCTATCTGGAAATCAACTACACTGAACAAAAGGGTTATCTCAAAATTTTGGTTGGATTTGTTTGGGGAAATGATGGGCGTTGGGGGGGGGGAATAGTTGCCCTCCAATCACTTTTGACAATTAAAAAGAGTACTAGATCTTTGAATTTCCAATCGAATGAACAATCTTTGAAGTTTATACGAAAACACCTTCTATAAAAACCTTATAGAAGGTGACCTTCAATCACTTTGACTATTAAGAAGGGTACTAGCCCTTTGAATTTCCCATTGAATGAGCCTCTTTTGAAGTTTCTTACGCAAACATCTTCTATAAAAACCTTATTTGCCCCCAGGGCATAACTTAAAACCCTTGCCCTGTGGGTTGTGGGGGGTGTCCTCCTCAAAACATATTTTCTATCTCTAAATCAACTACGCTGGACAAAATGGCGATCTCAAAATTTTGTTTGGATATACTTTGGGGAATGATTGATGTGGGGGGGGGGGCTAGTTGCCCTCCAATCACTTTCGACTATTAAAAAGGGCACTAGCCACTCCAATTTACAATCGAATGAAAAAAACAAGTCTACTAATTAAATAAAAAAACAAGTCTTTTTTAATTGAAAGTAAGGAGTAACATTAAAACTTAAAATGAACAAAAATTATTCCGTATATGAAAGGGGAGTTCCCCCTCCCCGTCCACGCCTCACTCTTTACGCTAAAGTTTGTTATTGTTGAAAAAAAAGTTGTGAAACAGAGTCAAACTTTAGCGTAAAGAGCGAGGCGGGGGGCCCCTTTCATATACGGAATAATTTCTGTTCGTTTTAAGCTTCAATGTCGCTCATTATTTTCAGTTCAAAAAAACTTGTTTTTTTAAATACATGCATAATTAATTCAAAATTTTTATATTAATCTTACTTTTTTTTGGCTAAATGGCTTTCTCGAAAATTTGTTCTGACATAACTTACGAATTAGCTTACGTAACGAAATTATATATTCGTTTGTTTTTCTTACGTATATTAGGGAGTTCAACCCCCCCCCCCCCCCTAGTCAATACCTCACTCTTTACGCTTAAATTCGGATTTTGTTCGAATCACAAACCCCTGAATAACAAAGATCCGTCAATTAGAATAGATAGCTCTGTTTAAGTACTAAAAAATACTTTAGCGTAAAGAGCGAGGTATTGACAAGGGGGCAAACCCCCTTATATACATAATAATTTCTGCTCCCTTTAAAGTTTTAATGTTGCCCCTTCCTTTCAGTTGAAAAAACTTGTTTTTTTTTTTAATTTCTTATCGTTTTTAAAATAGTGCTGGGAAATCCGGTGCCCCCTTCATACAAATGTCCCTTCTCCCAAGTAAACATCATCCATGGAAAGATCCTTCCCCGTAACCCCCCCCCCCCCTCCCACCAGAAAAAATCCCTGCTGAAATCGTCTGTATACTTCCCATTAACCAATACTATATGTAAACAATGGGCAAAGTTCATAACTTGCAGCCCTTTCCCCGCGAACTTTGGGGTATTAAGTATCCTCAAATACATATTTATTAGGTTTTCGACTATGCTGAACAAAATGGCTATCTCAAAATTTTGATTGGGTGACTTCGGGAGAAAAATGAGTGTGGAGCGGGGCCAATTTGCCCTCCAATGTTTTGGGTCACTTAAAAAGGACACAAGAACTTTTAATTTTCGTTCGAATGAGTCCTCTCACAATATTCTATGACTACTGGATCGATATGATCCCCCCTGGAAAAAAACAAACAAATAAACACGTATCCGTGATCTTTCTTCTGGCAAAAATACAAAATTCCCCATTTTTGCATATAAGAGATTGAAACTTCTACAGTAGGGTTCTCTGATATGCTAAATCTGATGGTGTGACTTTCTGTGACGTTAAAGTTTTATGACGTTTAGGGGTTGTTTTCCCCTTTTTTTGAAAATAAGGCAAATTTTTTTAAACTTTTGATGGGTAAGATTAAAGTTGATGAAACTTATAAATTTGAAATCAGCATAAAAATTTGATTCTTTTGATATATCTATTGGTCGTAAAACTCCGTTTTTTTTAGTTTTGGTTACTATTGAGCCGGGTCGCTCCTTACTTACAGTTCGTTACCACGAACTGTTTGAAACTAAGGATACTACTATTAACTGTACCCCTACTACTACTACTATATTTACTGGTGCTACCACTACAACTAAGCCTAAGGATATTAAGGCGAAAATTTTGGGCTCTATTTTAATTGTATTGGAATAAATCGAAACACACTATGCCCGTATAGGTTATAAAGAGGATGTATCAGCAATGTTTATATGCAATGCTTATAGCTGCGCTCCTATCACTTTAACTCTTAAAAAGGGCACTAGAACTTATGATTACTAATCTAATGAGTCCCCTCTAAAGCATATACGACCACCCTTTTTATAAGAGCTTTATATGCCCCAAGTATATTACTTACAAACCTTTTCCTGAGAGCTGTATGAGGGGGGGGGATGTCTTCCTCATAGACGTAATTTCCGAAACCTTCAGCTACGATGAATAAAAGTGTTATCTCCAAATTTTGACTAGAGGTGTTAAGGCAGATGCTGAGCGTGGAGGGGGGACTGTTTGCTCTCAAATCATTTTTACTCTTAAAAAGGGCACTATAACTACCAATTTCAAAACAAATAAGCCCAATCTGATGTTTATACTACCGCCCATTCAAAAAAACCTTATATGCCCTCATAAAAGAACTTATAACCCTATCCCCAGGGCACTGGGGGTTGTATTACTCCTAGAGACATTATTATATGTTCGTTGGACTATTTTGAAAAATCACTATCTCATAATTTCAATCATATGCGCTTGGTGAAAGGAGGGGTTGTAGAAGAGGGGGCGGGGCTAAATGCCGTCCGTCACTTTAGACGCTTAAAAAGAAACTAGAACTTCCAATTTTCAACCAAATGAGCCTCTTCTAAATTTAAACAACAATCCCTTCCACAAAAACCTTAAATCCCCCTGGTCATAACTTATGACCCTGGCCCCTAATCTCTGGGGTTTGTTCCAACCCCAAATACTTTGTTTTATGATATTTAGACTATTTCAAATAGAATGGCTATCTCAAAATTTCTATCAGATGCATTTCGGGTCAAAACGGCGTGTGTGTGTGGAAAGGGGGTTAGCTGCCTTCCGATCACTTTGACTCTTGAAAAGAGCACTAGAGCGTCTGATTACCAATCCAATGAGCCCTCTCCGAAGTTTATATGACAACGGTTTCTATAAAACCTTATATGCCCCCAGGGCATAACTTAAAAAATCTTAGCCTTAAGGGCTGTGGGGGGTTGTCATACTCGAAGAAATAATTTCCAGACCTTTCAACTAAATTTAACAAAATGGCTATATAAAAATGTTAACCGGAAGTGTTTGGGAAAGTGATGGGTGAGTGGGGGGGGGGGGGAATTCACCCTCCGATCCCTTTTGACTATTAATAAAGGTACTAACTCTCTCAATTCCCTATTGAATGAGCCCTTTTTTAAGTTTCTATGACAACACTTTCTATAAACCCTTATATGCCCCCACGGCGTAGCTTACAACCTTTGCCCTGGGGGCTGGTGGGGGGGGGAGGGTTATCATCCTAAGAGATATAAATTCTGGACTTTTCAACTACGTTGAACAGAATGGCTATCTCAAAATTTTGACTGGATGTGGGGAACAAACCCCAGAGATTAGGGGCACGGGTCATAAGTTATGACCAGAAGTTTTTACGTTGTCGTAAAATCTTCAAAAGAGGCTCATTTGATGGGAAATTCAAAGGGCTAGTACCCTTCTTAATAGTCGAAAGTGATTGAAGGTCAACTAACCCCCCCCCCCCCCAAGCCCAGAATCCCCCAAAAAACATCCAATCAAAATTTTGATACAGCTATTTTGTTCATCGTAGTTGATTTTCATATGGTAAATATGTTTTTGAGGAGGACACTCCCCCACAACCCTCAGGGCAAGGGTTTTAAGTTATGCCCTGGGGGCATATAAGGTTTTTATAGAAGGTGTTTTCGTATAAACTTCAAAAAATGCTCATTCGATTGGAAATTCAAAGAGCTAGTGCCCTTTTTAATTGTCAAAAGTGATTGGAGGACAACTAGCCCCCCCCCAACGCCCATCATTCCCCCAAACACATCCAATAAACATTTTGAGATAGCAATTTTGTTCAGCGTAGTTGATTTCCAGATAGAAAATATATTTTTGAGGAGGACACTCCCCCATAGCCCTCAAGGCAAGGGTTTTAAGTTATGCCCTTGGGGCTTATAAGGTTTTTAAAGAAGGCGTTGTCGTAAAAACTTCAAAGAAGATCATTCGATTGGAAATTCAAAGGGCTAGGGCTCTTTTTAATAGTCGGAAGTTATTGGAGGGCAACTAGCCCCCCCCCCCCACACCCATCATTCCCCAAAACACATTTCATAAAAATTTTGAGATAGCCATTTTGTTCAGAGCAGTTGATTTCCAGATAGAAAGCATATTTTTGAGGAGGACACTCCCCCGTAACCTCCAGGGCAAGTATCATATGTTATGCCCTGGGGGGATATTAGGTTTTTATTGAAATTTCTGTCGTAGAAACTTGAAAAAGGGCTTATTCAATCTGAAATTCAAAGGGCTAGTACCCTTTTTAATAGTCGAAAGTTATTTGAGGGCAACTAACCCCCCTCTCACGCCCACCTTTTCCGCCAACACATACAATCAAAATTTTTAGATAGCCATTTTATTCAACTTAGTTGAAAGTTTTGGAAATAAGGTCTTTAGGGATGAAAACCCCTCCCCACACAGCCCTCAGGGCAAGGATTGTAAGTTATGCCTTGGGGTCATATAAATTATTTATTGAAAGCGTTGTCGTAGAAACTTCAAAAGGGCTCATTCAATTGGAAATTGAAACAGCTGGTGCCTTTTTTAATAGTTGAAAGTGATTGGATAGCAGCTAACGCCCCTCTCACGCCCACCATTTTCCCAACACATCGACTTAAAATTTTAAGATACTCATTTTGTTCAACGTAGTTGAAAGCTCTGGAAATTAGGTCTTTTAGGATGATAACCCCCTCAGAGTCCTCAGTGCAAGGATTGTAAGTTATGCCCTGGGGCATATAAAGTTTTTATTGAAAGCGCTGTCGTAGAAACTTCAACAGAGCTCATTCAAATGAAAATTGAAAGGGTAAATGTATTTTTTAATAGTTGAAAGTTATTAGATAGCGACTAACGCCCTTATCACGCCTACCATTTTCCTAAACACATCCAATAAAAATTTTGAGATATACAAAATTTTTAGATAATAGGGACTAAATAAAGAGGAGGACACTCCCCAAAGTCTTCAGGGCAAGGGTTTTAAGTTATGCCCTGGGGGCATATAAGAACGGTGTTGGCACAATGTATTATTTATTAATTCTTTCCTTTAGAGCAGGTCACTTCGTGTCGAAGAAGTTGTCGTAGATACTTCGAAAAGCGCTCATTAAGTTGGAAATTGAAGTGGCTTGTGCCCTTTTTAATAGTCGAAAGTGATTGGCGTGAGAGGGGGGTTAGTTGCCTTCAAATCACTTTCGACTATTAAAAAGGCCACTAGCCCTTTGAATTTCCAATCGAATGAGCCAAGTTTCTACGACAAAGATTCAAGTTTCAAGTTTCTACGACAAAGATTTCAATCTTTGTCGTTACCTTATATAACCCCATGGCATAACTTATAACCCTTGTCCTGAAGACTGTTGGGGGAATGTCCTGCTCAAAAGTATAATTTCCTGAACTTTGAACTGCATGGAAAAGTTCAAAGGTTTTTATTCGTGTTGTCGTAGAAACTTCAAAAAATGCTCATTCGATTGGAAATTCAAAAACCTAGTGCCCTTTTTAATAGTCAAAAGGGATAGGAGGGTAACTAGCCCCCCCCCCCCGCCCATCATTTCCCCGAACAAATCCAATAAAAATTTTCAGATAGCCAATTTGTTCAGCGTAGTTCATTTCCAGATAGAAAATATGTTTTTGAGGAGGACTCTCCCCCACAGCCCTCAGGGCAAGGGTTTTAAGTTATGCCCTGGGGGCATATAAGGTTTTTAAAGAAGGCACTGTCGTAGAAACTTCAAAGAAGATCATTCGATTGGAAATTCAAAGGGCTGGTGCACTTTTTAACAGTCGGAAGTGATTGGACGGCAACTAGCCAACCCCCCCTCACACCCATCATTCCCCCAAACACATCCAGTACAAATTTTGAGACAGCCATTTTGTTCAGCTTAGTTGATTTCCAGATAGAAAACATATTTTTGAGGAGGACACTCCCCCACAACCTTCAGGGCAACGATTATAAGTTATGCCCTGGAGGCATATAAGGTTTTTATGGAAATCTTTGTCGTAGAAACTTGAAAAAGGGCTCATTCACATGGAAATTCAAAGGGCTAGAATGCTTTTTAATAGTCAAAAGTGATTGGAGGGCAACTAACCGCCCTCTCATGCCCACCGTTTCCCCAAACACATCCAATCAAAATTTTTAGATAGCACTTTTATTCAAAGTAGTTGAAAGTTTTGGAAATTAGGTCCTTAAAGATGACAACCCCTCCCCCACAGTCCTCAGGGCAAGGGCTTTAGGTTATGCCCTGGAGGCATGTAAAGTTTTATTGAAAGTGTTGTCGTAGAAACTTTAGAAGGGCTCATTCAATAGGAAATTGAAAGGGTTAGTGCCTTTTTTAATAGTTGAAAGTGATTGGATAGCGACTAACACCCCTCTCACGCCCACAGTTATCCCAACACATTGACTTAAAATTTTGAGATATTCATTTTGTTCAACGTAGTTGAAAGTTCTGGAAATTAGGCCTTTTAGGATGATAACCCCCTCAGAGCCCTCAGTAGCAAGGGTTGTAAGTTTTACCCTGGGGCATATAAAGTTTTTATTGAAAGCGCTGTCGTAGAAACTTCAAAAGTGCTCATTCACTTGGAAATTGAAAGGGCTAATGTCTTTTTTAATAGTTGAAAGTGATTGGATAGCGTTTAACGCCCCTCTCACCTCTACTATTTTCTAAAACACATCCAATCAAACTTTCGAGATATCCATTTTGTTCAACATAGTTGAACGTTCTGGAAGTTAGGTCTTTTAGGATGATAGCCCCCTCAGAGCCCTAAGTGCAGGGGTTATAAGTTATGCCCTGGGGGCATATAAGGTTTATATAGAAAGCTGTTGCATAAATCATGGGCAGCACAATCGCGCTGCCTAAGTAAAGAATAGGGACACTCGAGAACGAGACAAGAATCATGGACTAAGTAAAGAGGAGGACACTCCCCATAGTCCTCAGGGCAAGGGTTTTAAGTTATCCCCTTGGGGCATGTATAAACGATATTGGCTCAATGTCTTATTTATTAATTTTTGTCCTTTAGAGCAGGGCACTTCGTATCAAAGAAGTTGTCGTAGGAACTTCGAAAAACGCTCATTCAATTGAAAATTGGAGTGGCTTGTGCTCTTTTTAGTATTCGAAAGTGACTGGAAGGTGACTAACACCCTTTACAGGCCCATCGTTTCCCAAAACACATCCAATTAAAATTTTTGAGATAGCCATTTTGTTCAGCGTAGTTGATTTCCAGATAGAAATTATTTTTTTGATGACAGTCCCCCTTAGGGTAAGCCCTTAGGGCAAGGGTTGGAAGCTATGCCTTGGGGGCATATAAAGTTTTTATTGAAAGCGTTGTCGTAGAAAATTCAAAAGGGCTCATTCAATTGGAAATTGAAAGGGCTAGTGCCTTTTAAATAGTTGAAAGTGATTGGATAGCGACTAACGCCCCTCTCACGCCCACCATTTTCCCAACACATCGACTCAAAAATTTCCATTGTGTTCAACGTCGATATTCATTTTGTTCAACGTAGAAATTAGGTCTTTGAGGATGAAACCCCCCCCCACTGTCCTCAAGGCAAGGGTTGTAAATTATACCCAGGGGGCATATAAGGTTTTTATATAACTTGTTGTCGTAGAAACTTCAAAAAGGGCTCATTCGATTTGAAATGGAAATGGCTAGTGCCCGTTTTATTAGTCGAAAGTGATTGGAAAGCAACTAAAAACCCTTCCACGCCAACCATTTCCTCAAACACATCCAATAAAGATTTTGAGATAGCCATTTTGTTCCACGCAGTTCAAAGTGCGTGTTGGCTCATTCGATTGGAAATTCAAAAGGCTAGTGCACTTTTTAATAGTCGAAGTGATTTGAAGGCAACTAACCCCCCTCTCGCGCCCATCTTTTCTCTAAACACATCCAATCAATATTTTAGATATCCATTTTTTTCACCGTAATTGATTTCCAGATAGAAAATATGTTTTTGAGGAGGAAACTCCCCCACAACCCTCATGGCAAGGGTTTTTTGTTATGCCCTGGGGGCATATAAGGTTTTTATAGAAGGCGTTGTCGCAGAAACTTCAAAACAGGCTCATTTGATTCGAAATTCAAAGGGCTAGTGCCCTTTTTAATATTCGAAAGAGATTTGAAGACAACTAACCCACCTCTCACGCCCATCTTTTCTCCAAACACATCCAATCAATATCATAGGCAGCGCGCTAGCTCTGCCCAAGTAAAGAATGATATGGGCACAATGTGTTTTTTTTTCTCCATACCCGGGCACTTCGTGTCGAAGGAGTTGTCGTAGAAACTTTGAAAAGGGCTCATTCAATTGGAAATTATGCCCTGAGGGCATATAAGATCAATGTTGATCAATAAGATCAATATTTGTTTTCTTTAAAGCAGGGCACTTCATATAGAATGGGTCGTCGTAGAGACTGCAAAAGAGGCTCATTCGATCAGAAATCCAGAGTTCTAGTCCCCTTTTTAATAGTTGAAAGTGATTTGAAGGCAACTAACCCCCCTCTCACGCCCATCTTTTCTCCAAACACATCCAATCAATATTTTAGATAGCCATTTTGTTCAGCGTAGTTGATTTCCAGATAAAAAATGTGTTTTTGAGGAGGACACTCCCCCACAACCCTCAAGGCAAGGGTTTTTTGTTATGCCCTGGGGGCATATAAGGTTTTTATAGAAGACATTGTTGTAGAAACTTCAAAACAGGCTCATTTGATTCGAAATTCAAAGGGCTAGTGCCCTTTTTAATACTCAAAAGTGACTTGAAGACAACTAACCCACCTCTCACACCCATCTTTTCCCCAAACACATCCAATCAATATCATAGGCAGCGCGCTAGCTCTGCCCAAGTAAAGAACGATATGGGCACAATGTGTTTTTTTTTCTCCATACCCGGGCACTTCGTGTCGACGAAGTTGTCGTAGAAACTTTGAAAAGGGCTCATTCAATTGGAAATTATGCCCTGAGGGCATATAAGATCAATGTTGATCAATAAGATCAATATTTGTTTTCTTTAAAGCAGGGCACTTCATATAGAATGGGTCGTCGTAGAGACTGCAAAAGAGGCTCATTCGATCAGAAATCGAGAGTTCTAGTCCCCTTTTTAATAGTTGAAAGTGATTGGAGGGCAACTATTCCCCAACTCATGCCAATCTTTCCCCCAAACACATCCAATCGAAATTTTGAGCTAGTCATTTTGTTCAACGAAGTTGATTTCCAGATAGAAAATATATTTATGAGGAGGGCACTCCCCCACAACCCTAAGGGCAAGGGTTTTAAGTTATTCCCTGGGGGCATACAAGGTTTTTATAGAAGGCGTTGTTGTAGAAACTTCAAAACAGGCTCATTCGATTGGAAATTCAAAGGGCTAGTACCCTTTTCAATAGTCGAAAGTGATTGGAAGGCAACTCGGCCCCCCCCCCTCACGCTCATCATTCCCGCAAAAATATCCAATCAAAATTTTGAGATAGCCATTTTGTAGAGCGTAGTTGATTTTAAGATATAAAATGTGTTTTTGAGGAGAACACTCCCTTACAACCCTCAGGGCAAGGGTTATAAGTTATGCCCATGGGGCATATAAAGTTTTATAGAAGGCATTGTCGTAGAAACTTCAGAAAAGGTTGATTGGAGGGCAACTAACCCCCCTCCCACAGCCATCATTCCCCCAAACACATCCAGTCAAAATTTAGAGATAGGCATTTTGTCAGTGTAGCTGATTTCCAGATAGTAAATATCTTTTTGAGGAAGACACTCCCCCGCAACCCTCGGGGCAAGGGTTTTGAGTTATCCCTTGGGGTATATAAGATTTTTATAGAAGGCGTTGTCGTAGAAACTTCAAAACAGGGTCATTCGATATGAAGTTCAAAGGGTGTTTGCCCTTTTTAATAGTAGAAAGTGATTGGAGGGCAACTATCCCCCCCACGCCCATCATTCCCCCAACCAAATCCAATCAAAATTGTGAGACAGCCATTTTCTTCAGCGTAGTTGATTTCCAGGCAGAAAATGTGTTTTTGAGGAGAAATTCCCCTGCAACCCTCAGGGCAAAGGTTTTAAGTTCCGCCTTGGGGGCATATAAGGTTTTTTATAGAGAGTGTTGTTGTAGAAACTTCAAAACAGGCTCATTCGATTGGGAATTCAAAGGGCTAGTGCCCTTTTTAATAGTTGAAAGTGATTAGAGAGCAACTAGCCCCCCACAACCATCATTCCTCCAAACACATCCAATCGAAATTTTGAGATAGCCATTTTGTTCAGCGTAGGCTAGTTGATTTCCATAGAGAAAATTTGTTTTTTGGAGGACACTCCCCCATAACCCTCAGAGCAAGGGTTTTAAGTTATGCCCTGGGGGCATATAAGGATTTATAAGAAGGTGTTGTCGTAGAAACTTCAAAATAGGCTCATTCGATTGGAAATTCAAAGGGCTATTTCCCTTCTTAATAGTCGAAAGTGATTGGAGGAGAACTAGCCCCTCCCCACGCCCATTATTCCCCCAAACACATCCAATCAAAAATTTGAGATAGCCATTTTGTTCACTGTAGTTGATTTCCAGATAGAAAGTATGTTTTTGAGGAGGACACTCCTTGAAAACCCTTAGGGCAAGGGTTTTAAGTTATGTCCTGGGGTGTATAAGGTTTTTATAGAAGGCATTGTCATAAAAACTTCAAAAGTGTCTCATTTGATTGGAAATTCAAAGGGCTAGTGCCCTTTTTAATAGTCAAAATTGACTGGAGGGCAACTAGCCCCTCACGTCCATCATTCACCCAAACACATCCTATCAAAATTTTGAGATATGCAGTTTGTTTAGCGTAGGCAAGTTGATTTCCAGATAGAAAATATGTTTTTGTGAAGGACACTCCTTCACAACTCTCACGGCAAGGGTTTTAAGTTATACCCTGGGCGCATATAAGGTTTTTATAGAAGGCGTTGTCGTAGAAACTTCCAAAAGGTTAATTCGATTGGAAATTAAAAGGTTAGTGCCCTTTTTAATGGTTGAAAGTGATTAGTAATATTTTATGTTGTTGTTGTTGTTTAGACCAGGGCACTTCGTATCGAAGGAGTTGTCGTGGGAACTTCGAAAGGGGCTCATTCAATTGAAGTTTCTACGACAACCCTTTCAATAAGACTTTTATATGCCCCCAGGGCATAACTTACAATCCTTACCGTAAGAGGGACTGTCCTCAAAAACATAATTTCTATATCTAAATCAACTAAGCTGACCAAAATGTCTATCTCAAATTTTGATCGGATGTATTTAGGGAAATGGTGGGCATGAAAGGGATTTTAGTCAACTTCCAATAACTTTCGACTATTAAAAAGGGCACAAGCCACTTCAATTTCCAATTGAATGAGTGCTTTCCGAAGTATCTACGACAACTTCTTCGATACGAAGTGCCCTGTTCTAAAGGAAAGAATTAATAAATAATACATTGTGCCAACACCGTTCTTATATGCCCCCAGGGCATAACTTAAAACCCTTGCCCTGAAGACTGTGGGGAGTGTCATCCTCTTTATTTAGTCCCTATTATCTAAAAATTTTGTATATCTCAAAATTTTAATTGGATGTGTTTTGGAAAATGGTAGGCGTGAGAAGGGCGTTAGTCGCTATCCAATAACATTCAACTATTAAAAAAGACATTAACCCTTTCAATTTCCATTTGAAAGAGCTCTATTGAAGTTTCTACGACAGCGCTTTCAATAAAAACTTTATATGCCCCAGGGCATAACTTACAATCCTTGCACTGAGAGCTCTGAGGGGGTTATCATCCTAAAAGACCTAATTTCCAGAACTTTCAACTACGTTGAACCAAATGGATATCTCACAATTTTAAGTCGATGTGTTGGGAAAATCATGGGCGTGAGAGGGGCGTTAGTTGCTATCCAATCACTTTCCACTATTAAAAAAGGCACCAGCTCTTTCAATTTCTAATTGAATGAGCCCTTTTGAAGTTTCTACGACAACGCTTTCAATAAAAACTTTATATGACCCAGGGCATAACTTACAATCCTTACCCTGAGGGCTGTGGGGGGAGGGGTTTTCATCCCTAAAGACCTAATTTCCAAAAACGTTCAACTACGTTGAATAAAATGGCTATCTAAAAATTTTGATTGGATGTGTTGGGGGAAAAGGTGGGCGTGAGAGGGGGGTTAGTTGCCCTCAAATCACTTTCGACTATTAAAAGGGTACTAGCGCTTTGAATTTCAAATTGAATGAGTCCTTTTTCAAGTTTCTACGACAAAGATTTCAATAAAAACCTTATATCTCCCCAGGGCATAAATTATGATACTTGCCCTGAAGGTTACGGGGGAGTGTCCTCCTCAAAAATATGTTTTCTATCTGGAAATCAACTACGCTGAACAAAATGGCTATTTCATAATTTTTATTGGATGTGTTTGGGGGAATGATGGGTTTGGAGGGGCGGGGGGCTAGTTGCCCTCCAATCACTTCGGACTAGTAAAAAGAGCACTAGCCCTTTGATTTTCCAATGGAATGATCTTCATTGAAGTTTCTACGACAACACCTTCTTTAAAAACCTTATATGCCCCAAGAGCATAACTTAAAACCCTTGCCCTGAGGGCTGTGGGGGAGTGTACTCCTCAAAAACATATTTTCTATCTTAAAATCAACTACGCTGAACAAAATGGTTATCTCAAAATTTTGATTGGATGTGTTTGGGGAAATGATGGGCGTGGGGGGGGGGGGGGTAATAGTCGCACTCCAATGACTCTTGACTCTTGACAAATAAAAAGGTCGCTAGCTCTTTGAATTTCCAATTGAATGAGCATTTTTGAAGTTTATACGAAAACACCTTCTATAAAAACCTTATATGCCCCCAGGGCATAACTTAAAACCCTTGCCCTGAGGGTTGTGGGGGAGTGTCCTCCTCAAAAACATATTTACTCTCTGGAAATCAACTGCGATGAACAAAATTGCTATCTCAATATTTTGATTTGATGTGTTTGGGGGATTCTGGGCTTGGGGGGGGGGGTAGTTGACCTACAATCACTTTCAACTGTTGAA
Organism: Artemia sp. Qi Xiang Cuo; assembly: GCF_049724085.1. Lineage (NCBI taxonomy): Eukaryota > Metazoa > Arthropoda > Branchiopoda > Anostraca > Artemiidae > Artemia > Artemia sp. Qi Xiang Cuo. Next base: position 1,393,068 of record NC_142800.1, on the reverse strand, counting down.
AAGGGCCCTAGCCCTTTCAATTTGTAATCGAATGAGCCCTTTTGAAGTTTCTATGACAACGTTTTAGGTAAAAAACCTTACCGTAGATGGCCACAAAACCCGAAGAGTTGATGCCACTAACACACATTTGAACGTTTTGGCAGTTGAGGGGGGTGAGGAGGGGGCAGAGGTTCCAAAGGTTGATCTTTATTGTTCAAAGGGGCGTTATCCTGTAACCCTTAAGGGAATTGACATTTTGAGAGGGCAAATGAACATTTAAAGATTGGGTTACAGTGTTGCAGTACGATAAAGAATATGAAGAGGTGAACTTACTGATAAAAAGGGTGTTTTATATTCCGTAAAGACTCCGTCCATTGAGTCAGTGAAACACTGGGTATGGCTTCTTTACGAGCCTGCAAAATATCCTGATTCAATGGGACATTTCCTTCTCATTCCACATATTAGTTGGGCCTTACGTGAGAAGAAAAAGGGGAGGGGTATCTGCTATTTCTATCCAATTTGTCTTACAAGATTCCGTATTAAATTAAAATTTAAAAATCACTTGAGACACTGCAAGCGTCATTTTTACCAGTCCGTGGAGACGGGACAATGCCATCTTGTGTTTCAAAAATTTTAAGAACACGCTCCTGCAGAACGACAACAGGACATTAGACATAAAAGCTGCACTCATGGATGTGTGCGATCCATCAAATTGGAATCATGCCAAGGAACAATAAGCTATTGCAGTCTCTTTTGCCCATGTGCGAAGAGACTAAAGTAATACCATGCAATTGATAGATTTAGTTGAGACACTGAGTGGGGAGGATTGTCTTGGCACAGCTATGGTTGCACTTATTAAAACAGCTAATAAGGCAATTTCACGGATGTGCAACACTGATTATCCAATGGTTCTATCACCAGAAGACGAGTTGGCCATGAAAAATAAAAATGTATGCTGTGTTTGTAATAAAAAAAAGTGTTGAGGGTCTTGGGAATGCAAAAGTCAGCGACCATAATCATTTATGTGATTCTATCCAATAGGGAGGGAGTAACTTTCTGGGGGTTTTGCATAAATATTATAATGTAAATAATAAGCAACAACACTTTCTATTGGGTTACATGGACAATTCCAACTCTGATTTGAAATTTATATTACCAGCGTTGTCACGATTGCAGAAAGGGGAAGTTGTAGATGACGCATTGGTAGATGGTTCTTTTTCTTATAACATCATACCCAAATCATCTGAGAAGCTGCTAGTCTTAGAATTTAAATAGAAAAAATTGAAGATAATAATACATGCTTGAATAAAGTCTGTTTCTTAGATTCCTATAGCTTTTCCTCCAAATCTTGAAGTCAAGTCATTCAAGTGCAAAAAAGTGACGATTTGAGTAGTTTCCCCCTCCTGAAACAGCACTTTCCAGATGATGAAATGTATGATTTAACGTAATTTGACAAAGAAAAAATAAGCAAAAATAAAATCAAATAATCTACAAAGCGTGAAACTACCACAAATCAGCATCAATAAATAAATGAAACCCAAAACGAACAGAAATTACAATAAATAACCGAGTCAAAATCAAAACGAGCAGAAATTAACAAAAGTTGGGCTCAAAACCCCTGTGCCTTCCCAAGGCCAGAACAATATATATATATATACATATATATATATATATATATATATATATATATATATATATATATATATATATATATATATATATATATATATATATATATATATATATATATATATATATATATATATATATATATATATATATATATATTACTGAAAAAAATATAAATGTTTTTACTTTTATAACTGTAATAAATCAAATAATATTAACATTTTGATTACTGAATATTAGTATGTGTATATTAAAGTGACAATGCAAATTCATTTTTTTTTCAGTAATGTACAAATTTTGTTCTGGCCTTGGGAAGCCATAGGGGTTTTTAGCCCAACTTATGTTAATTTATCCTTGTTTTGAGTTTGAATCGGTTATTTATTGTAATTTCTGTTCGTTTTGGGTTTCATTTACTTATCGATGCTGATTTGTGGTATTTTCATGCTTGGTAGATTATTTAATTTTATTTTTGCTCATTTTTTGTTTAATGGAGTTCTTTTATTTTCTTTGAAAAATTAATTTTGTGGAAAAAGTTTTTTTAATCAATTTCTGTTGGTTTTATATTGACATAGTCTTTTCAGGGAAAAAGAAAATAATACTTTGAATCTTTTCGTTTTTTTTAGACTTTATGGTTTGGCCTGCTATTTGTATGCTGGATAAACATTTTCAGCAATTTTTGAAAACATACACCCTTTTAAAAATCTGGACACAAATAGTAGTGTTAAATTGAGTTTCATACCTCCTCTGGTTGACCTAAAATGGAAAACTTGATACCATTCGCAAAAAAATCGGTTTACTTTCTTTGATAGTTTGGATACACTTGCGCTATTTTGATTTGGTTAAATTTTAAGAGCAGAAGTAGCCCAAAAAGTTTGAACATAATACCCTCAGCTGTTCTTTGGATACTGCTGAGATGCATTACTGAGAATTAGCATTAAAACAGTGCAGTTCAATTTAATCTTAAGGCAATATTTAGTTTTTAAACATAGTGGCAAATGGGAAGATGGACGTGGGAGGGGGATTAGTTGCCCTCCAATCACTTTCGACTATTAAAAAGGGCATCAACCCTTTCTATTTTCAATCGATTCAGCCTTTTTTGAAGTTCCCACGACAAGCCCTTCAATACGAAGTGCCCTTGTCTAAACAACAACAACAACAAAACATAATACATCATACCCACATCGATATTTACTTTAAAAATGTAAAGCCTTCCAATCACTTTGGACTTTTAAAAAGTGCACTATGTCTTTCGATTTCCAATCGAAAGAGCCCTTTTTGAAACGACAACGCTTTCTATAAACACCTTATATGCCCACAGGGCATAAATTAATACCCTTACCCTAAGGGCTTTTACAGTGGTTGTCATCCTCTAAGACCTAATTTCCAGAACTTTCAACTACGTTAAACAAAATGGCTATCTCAAAATTTTGATTGGACGTGTTTGGGGAAATGGCGGGCGTAAGAGGAACTATTAAAAAAGACGTTATCCATTACAGTTTCTAGTCGGCTGAGTTCTGTTGAAGTGTTCAAATCAAAACCTTCACTAAGAACAGTATTTGCCCCCACGCCTTAAATACGAATTCTTGCATTGTGGGCTGGGGAGGGGGAGGGGGTTGTTATTCTCAAATATCTAATTTACAGAACTTTATACAACGTTGAACAAAATGGCTATCTATATAACTTACAGCCTTTGCCATGGGGGCTCTGGGGGGTTTGTCATACTTAAATACATAATTTCCAGAACTTTCAACTACGTTGAAGCGAATGGCTATCTCTAAACTTTTATTGAATATTTTTGGGGAAAGGGTTGGCGTGAGAGGTGGGGTTAATTACACTCCACTCGCTTTCGACTATTTAAAAGATCAATTTTAATTTCCAATCAAATGAGCCCTTTTTGAAATTTTTACAACAACTTTCTATATAAACCTTAAATGCCCCCAGGACATAACTTACAACCCTTGTACTGAGGGCTCTTAGGGGGTTATCATCCTAAAAGACCTAATTTCCAGAACTTTCAACTAAGTTGAGTAAAATGGATATCTAAAAATTTTGATTGGATTTTTATAGGAAAATGGTTGGCGTGAGAGGGGCGTTAGTCGCTATCCAATCACTTTCAAATATTAAAAATGCACTAGCCCTTTCAATTTTCAATCGAATGAGCCCTTTTGAAGTTTTTACGACAATGCTTTATATAAACTTAATATGCCCCCAAGGCATAAATTACAACCCTTGCCCTGAGGGCTGGGGGGGGGGGGGGTACATCCTTAAAGACCTAATTTCCAAAAATTTCAACTACGTTGATTAAAAGGACTTTCTAAAAATTTTGATTGGACGTGTTTGGTGAAAAAATGGCCGTGAGAGGGGGGGTAGTTGCCCTCAAATCCCTTTTGACTATTAAAAAGGGCACTAGCCCTTTGAGTTTCCAATCAAATGAGCTCTTTTTCAAGTTTCTACGACAAAGATTTCAATAAAACTTTATATTCCCCCAGGGTATAACTTATAACCCTTGCCCTGAAGACTCTGGGGGGAGTGGCCTGCTCAAAGGTATAGTTTCCTGAACTTTGAACATCCTTGGACAAATTGGCTATCTCAAAATTTTTATTTGATATGTTTAGGGTAATGGGGGGCGTGGAAGGTGTGTTTGTTGTCGTCCAATCACTTTCGACCATTAAAAAAGGCACTAGCGATTTCAATTTCCAATCGAATGAGCCCATTTTGAAGTTTCTACGACAAAACTTTCTATAAAAACTTATATGCCCCCAAAGCATAACTTACAACCCTTGCCCTGAGGAATGTGGTGAGGGGGGTTGTCATTCTCAAAGACTTAATTTTCAGAACTTAAAACAACGTTGAATAAAATGGCTGTCTCAAAATTTTGATTGGATGTGTTTTGGGAAAAGGTGGGCGTGAGAGGGGGGTTAGTTGCCCTAAATTCGCTTTAGACTATTAAAAAGGGAACTAGCCTTTGAATTTCCAATCGCATAAGCCTTTTTTGAAGTTTCGCCAACAACGCCTTCTATAAAAACCATATATGCCCCCAGGTTATAACTTACAACACTCTCCCTGAGCGCTGAACAAAATTTTTATTTCAAAATTTTTATTGGATGTGTTTCGGGAAATGGTGGGCGTGGAAGGGGTGTTAGTCGCCTTCCAATCACTTTCGACTATTAAAAAGGGCACAAGCCACTCCAGTTTCTGATAGAATGAGTCCTTTTCGAAATTTCCACGGCAGTTTCTTCGACACGAAGTGCCCCGCTCTAAAGGAAAAAAAAATAATAAATAATACATTGTACCAACACCGGTCTTATATGCCCCCAGGGCACAACTTAAAACCCTTGCCGAGGGTTGTGGGGGAGTGTCCTCCTCAAAAATAAATTTTATATCTGGAAATCAACTACGCTGAACAAAATGGCCATCTCAAAATTTTGATTGGATGTGTTTGGGGGAATGAAGGGGATGGAAGGGAGGGGCTAGTTGCCCTCCAATCACTTTAGACTATTAAAAAGGGCACTAGCCACTCCAATTTCCAATCAAATGAGCCCTTTTCAAAGTTTCTGCGTCAACTCCTTCGATACAAAGTGTCCTGGTATGAAAAAACCAAAAAATAAATAATATATTGTGCCAAAATCGTTCTTTACTTAAGCAGCGCGATTGCGCTGCCCATTTTAAATGATCTGTCACTCTGATAATTCAGAATGAGACTATTGCTAGATTCCCGTTCAATTTTCTATTTATAGCGCCCCGGGTGCAAAGTCTAGGTATGGGGTTTCTATTTACAGCTCCCTTTGGACAAAGGAAGGATAATACAGGGGACCTGGTAGCTTCCAAAAAACCATAGACGTCTAGAGTCTATAACGATTCTCCCTATACAAAAAACGGCTACGAATTGTGACAAAACAAAATTGCCGCTCTGATATATATTTGAAAATATTAGGCTAACATTGGTTTTAATGGAAAAAGAAGGTCTTTAATGGAAAAGGAAGGGTTTGTAATGGAAAAAGATGGTTTTTAGTAGAAATCATAAGTTTTTTAATGATAAAGGTTTTTAATGATAATTTTAATGAAGGTTTTTAATGATAAAGAAGGGTTTTTAGCGGAAAAGGAAGGATTTTATGGGAGATCATGGGTTTTTAAATGGAAATGAAGGTTTTTAAATGGAAGGGTATATTTTTTCTATTGATGAAACAAGATTGCGTAGTCCATGTTAAGCATAACATTTTAACACAGGGGTGTGTCGTGTGACGTAAGACCAGCTGGCAGGTTCTTAATGGGTACCTAACCGGTTAAAATCCATTTAAAGGTATTATGGCCCCACTACTGGCATAGTATTTCTACTGAAATGCATATATGAAGCCTTTGATACCAACGAGTATTCTAATATTAATGCCCTTAATCCTGAAGATTGACAAAATCGCTCAGTACACAGAGTATCACTGACACAACTGAATACAACATTATTCTGAGATATATATACAAAGTGTTGACACAGTATTGGAATAGCTTTAGGTTTCAAAGGAAACATTAAGAAAATAAAAATGAGAACTTTTTGTGTTGAGAAAACATAATTTCAAACGGAAAGAAGAAATCTCCTTCTTTTAAGAGATACAAACCCAATAATTATGATTTGACTCTTTCAGAATGAGAGACTCTTTAGGGGACTTTGGACAACTCAGTGCTGTTTAACTCTTATAAGAGGATACTAACTATGGTTAACCTCATTTGAAAATTACCTTAAATTACCTTAAATCGCACTTGCTAGCGATATGGACGAGTCCAGTGTACGCCAGTTGAGAAATGAGAAATTTTTATTTATTTCAGGGCTGAACATATAAATTTTGGTTTAATTTCCTGAAATTTTTTTGATAAACGTTTTGGATAAAAGTGTTGCGCCACCTCATCCGCTATCGAATAATACTGGACGCATTTCTAAGAATATGGACTAAAAGTTTTGCTTTTATTGAAAGTTAGTCACTTCAATCTTTAATTGGATCTATAGTTACAAGTTCAATTACAGTGATCGTAGGGTTGGTCCAAAGAGTTTTCAAAAATAAGTTTTAAAGGTTTTTACGGGTTAAAAATGTTTCAGAGGCAACGCTGTAGCGTTGCCTATAGTAAAGGCCACACGGCTCCAATGTTTAATTTTTTTTCAGAGCCACTTTCTACAGAAAGGGTCGTCACATAAACTCCGAAGGGGGCTCATTTGATTGGAAATCGAGATTTTTAGTGCCCTTTTTAAGAGTCAAAAGAGATCTGAGAGCAACTAGCCCCATGCCTTTTTTTTCCAAACCCATCCGATGAAAATTTTGAGATAACCATTTTGTTAAAAATAGTTCAAAGGTCGGATAAGCAAAACTAAGGTGTCGATACAATCCCCTGCGGCTGGGGGCAGGCATTATCAGTATGCCCTGAGGGAAAGTATGGTTGTTATGAAACGGCTCTCGTATAAACTTCATAGAGAGCTCATTTGATTAGCAATTGAAAGTTCTAGTTCACTTTTTATGAGTCATGAGATCGGGAGGGAAGGGAACTAGCCCCCCCACGCCTTTTTGCCCAAACCCATCAGCTACAAATTTTGATATAGCCATTTTTTAAAAAATAGTTCAGAAATTAAATAACAAAACTTCGGTGTCAACACAAACCCCTACACCCGGAGGCCTAGGAAGCCCGGAGGGTTGGCATTGTAAGTGCTGTCCTGCGTTCGTATATGGTGCTTATGAAAGGGATGCTCGTATACACTTCAAAAAGGGCTCATTTGATTGCAAATTGAAAGTTCTAATTCACACCGAGTGAACAACCCATCCGATAAAAATTTTGAGATAGCCATTTCATTAAAATAGTTCAAATGGTTTAAATGAATATTAAAAATAGTTCAAAACTCATGTGTCGACAAAACTCCCCAGAGCCCGGGGGCAGGCGTTGTAAGTAGTTTCTCTGGGGGCAAAAATGGTTCTTATGGAAGGGATGCTCGAATAAACTTCGGAGAGAGCTCATTTAATTGTAAGTTGAAAGTTCTCATTCACTTTTTAAGAATAAAAAAAAGATCGGAAGGCAACTAGCCCCCTTCCTCTACGCCCTATTTTCCTAGACCCATTTGATAAGAGGTGTGAGAGAGCTATTTTTTTTAAACTGGTTCCAAGATCATATAACGAAAACTCTGGGGTTGACACAATCCTTCAGGAACCGGGGTAGGCGTTGCCAGTTATGCCTGGGGGGCATATATAACTCTTAGGGAAGGGATACTCGCATAAACTTGGTAGAGGGTTCATTTGATTGAAAATGGAAACTTCTAGTTCAGTTTCTAAGAGTCAAAAGAGATCATAGGGAAACTATACACCCCCACACCTCGCTTTCTCCAAATGTATCCGATGAAAATTTTGTGGGCCCGGGGGCAGGCGTTGCAAGTTATGCTCTTGGGGCATATATGGTTCTTATGGAAGGGTATTCTCATATAAACTGCAGAGAGGGCCCATTTGATTCGAAATTGAAATTTCTAGTTCACTTTTAAAGAGTCAAAAGAGATCGGAGGGCAACTAGCCCTTCTCCCTTCCACGCCCTTTTTTCCTCAAACCCATCCAATAAGAACTTTAAGAAAGCCATTTTTAGAAATAGTTTAAAGATCATATAACGAAAACTCCTAAGTCGACAACCCCCCCCCCCTGGGCCCGGGGGTAGGCGTTGTAAGTTTTACCCTGGGGCCATATATGGTTCTTAAAAATAGTTCAAAAGCTGGATAAGAAAATCTCTGGTGTTGACACAACTCCCGAGGGCCCGAGAGCATACGTTCTGAGTTACGCCCTGAGGGCATGTATGGTTCTTATGAAAGGGATTGAAATAATTAGAAATGAAAGATTAGAAATGAAAGTTCTAGTTCACTTTTTAAGAGTCAAAAGATATCAAAAGGCAACTAGCCCCACCCACCCACCCTTTTTTCCCCAAATCCATCCAATAAAAATTTTTAGATACCCATTTCCTTAAAAATAGGGCGGGGCAGGTGCTTTAAGTACTGCTATAGGGGCATATATAGTTCTTATGTTAGGGATGCTCGTATAATTTTTGGAAAGGGGCTCATTTGATTCGAAACTGAAAATTGTTGTGTACTTTTTAAGAGTCAAAAGAGATCGGAGGGCAACTAGTCCCCTCCCCTCCACGCCCTATTTTCCATATATATTAGGTAACAAAAAATCCAGTGTTGACACAACCCTCAGGGCCCGGGGGTAGGTGTTGTAAGTGCTGCCCTGTGGGTGTATATGGTTCCTATGAAAGGAATGCTCGTATAAACTTCAGAGAGGGTTCATTTGATTAGAAATTGAAAGCTCTAGTTAGAACTTTCTAGTTAGAAATAGCTTCTATGGGAGGGATGCTCGTATAAACTTCAGAGAGGGTTCATTTGATCAGAAATTCTAAGTTTTAGTTTAGTTTTTAAGAGTCGAAAGAGATCAGAGGGCAAATACCCCCCCCCCCCCTCCAACGGATCTCTTCCCCCAAATGCATCCGATAAAATTTTGAGATAGCTGTTTTGTTGAAAATAGTTGAAAGGGTAGATAAAAAAAAATCCTGGTTCAACACAAACCCCCAGGGCCCGGGGGCAGGCGTTGCAAGTTATGCCCTGAAGGCATATGTGGTTCTAGTGGATGGGTTGCTTGTATAAACTTCAGAGAGGGCTCATTTGAATAAATAGTGAAAATTCTAGTTCAATTTCTAAGAGTCAAAAGAGATCGGAGGACCAATAACCCCCCCCCCCACACCTTTTTTTCCAAACCCATCCGATGAAAATTTTGTGGTAGCTTTTTGGTTAAAAATAGTTTAAAGGTCGAATAAATAAAAACTCTGGTGTCAATACAACTCCCCAGGGCCCGGAAACAGGCGTTCAAAGTTATGCCTTGAGGGCATGTATTGTTTTTATGAAAGGGATGTTCTTACAAACTTCATAGAGGGCTCATTTGACTGGAAATTGTTAGTTCTAGTTCAGTGTTTAAGAGCCAAGAGATCGGAGTGCAACTACCCCCCATACCCTTCTTTTCCAAAACCCATCCGCTAAAAATTCTGAGATAGCCATTTTGTTTAAAATAGTTACAAAATAAGATAACATAAACTCCGTTGTCGACACAACCCCCAGGGCCTGGAGGGCAGGCGTTGTAAGTGTTGTCCTGGGGGCGTATATGGTTCTTATAAAAGTAATAATATAGATTAATAAATAAACCTTAAAGCGAGTAATGCTTAAATTTTATATGCAGATCAAGCTTAAAATGAAGAAAAAATCACTATTGAAGTATAAATGAAACCCAAAACGAACAGAAATGAAATAAACAATCAATGCAAACAAACACAATAAATACTAATGTAAATGAACAAATAAATCTTAAAAAGAGTGATACCTAAATCAAATATGCAAATCAAGCTTGAAACGAACAAAAATCACTACATACCAGAGTTTGGGTATCGCCTCCTTCTCTGACTTCAAGAGTCTTAAACCTACTGCGTCGTTGGTGCTTTACTGAAAACTATATGTGTCTTGAATAGTATTGGAAAGTATAAACAAAATCAAATTGAATATTTGATATGTAATGATATTAATTGTTGAAGATCCATCAGTTCAAGATTTTATTTTATTGTAATTTTATTTTCATTTTCAATGCTGTAAGAACTGAAAAAGGAAACATTTGTAATATAATTCGTTTTCAGTGGAGCACCATGACCCAGTAGGCTTTAGGTTTTTACAGTTAAGGAAGGGGGCAGTATCCAAACTCTACTTTGTATTGAAACTATTTTCGTATGAAACTAATTTTAGACAGAATTTAGAAATTAAACGTAATATTTTATGTATAATGATATTAATTGCTGAAAGCTCATCAATTCAAAATTTTACTGTAATTTTAATCTTTTTTTTGAATATTAAGTACAAAATAAAATATTTGGAATAAAATTCGTTTTCAGTAAAGCGCTAATAACGCATTAGGCTCTAGACTTTTACAGTGAAAGAAGAAGGTGATACCCAAACTGTTGTTTGTAGTGATTTTTGTTCGTTCCAAGCTTGATTTGCATACTCAATTTAAGCTTCACTCTTTTTAAGATTTATTTATTCATTTATATGAGTAATTACTGTATGTTTGTTTGCATTGAATGTTTATTTAATTTCTGTTTGTTTTGGGTTTCATTTATACTTCAATAGAAAAATTTTTGTTTTTGTTTTAAACTTGATTTACGTATAAAACTTAAGCATTACTCGCTTTAAGATTTATTTATTCATTCATATTATTACTTTTTGTATGTTTTATTGCTAATATCATTGTTTATGTAATTTCTGTTCGTTTTGGGTTTCATTTGTTCTTTAATAGTAAAAATGGCCTTTACTTTTCTTTGAAAAACTTCTTTTTCGTAATTTTTTTTAAAAGTAATTAAATGAAAAAGCTGCACCATTTGAACTGGTGTATGGTAGATTTATTTCTAAGAAAGTGCCCTCAGAAACTAATAAAAACAAAATCAAATATAAAGGCTGTAGTGAACCTGTTAAAAATTACGGATTTATTCAATATGCCTTGATTTTTATTCAAAATTCCGTGATTTCTAAATGAAAATTGTTTGCCTCAATCCTCACCCACAGATCGGCAAAAAAAATAAAGAAATTAACAGAGAAAGTCTCAAGAATTTCTTTTTGAAATATAGATAGTTTTGAATATAGATGTTATTGTTAAAGTCCGAAGATAGTGGAAGTTCCAAATTTCCTTGTGAGGTGTTATTTTTTGGCCTCTTTACTCTGTGTCACAGAAACAGTTTTTTTTCGCTGCATGGTATTCAGATATAAAAAATAAAATAAATTAAGCCTGCTGTTTCTTGACATATTTTTACTCAGTTATATGCCCAGGATAGAATTAAAAAGAACAAAAGTTCATGCGCTTAATGCTGTTGCATTTAGCCTTACTGAATAATTTGATCATTTTCTTGCAGGATTGACAAAAGGGTGGAGGGTAATTACTTTTTTTTGTCACCCTCCCTAAACTTTGAAAACATTTTTTTGGTATTTTCATTGAAAAACATTTTCCAATTTCCATTGAAAAAAAAATAATAACCAATAAAACTGCCCCTCTAAATTTTGAAAATATGCTCCCACCTGTATTTTCGTGAATTGTCACTCCTGTTTACTAATTGTTTTTCTTTTATGTATGCATGACTCAGTTTAGACTTTGCACTTGTTACATTCATGAAAACGCATATATTATGCACTGTTTGTGTCGACTTTGTTTTCTTAGCTTTATTGTATTTTAACGTATCTTATCGTCAAGTATCTCAACTCCTATTTTTCTCAGGAAAGTGGTATTGTAAATTTAAGTTTGTATTATATCTGCATACGAGATATAATTAAAAAAAAGTAATAAAAGGTTTAGTTTTGGTGAAAACCAAAACAAAAAAAGAAGATGGACTGCATTATGTTTTCCTGAAAAATTCAGCACTTCACGTTTATTTTCCCTTTATTACATGTTCCTCTATTGATGGTTAGCTCCAAATATCTCTAACTCTTGATTGTCCTCAGAATTTAAAGATTATATATTTCTAAGTCTAGGTTTCTATTTCATGTGTGGTTTTTCCTTGATTCTACTTAATCTGTGAGTCTTGTACTAGTATCTAAAAAAATGAGCGCAAAGAACTTTCTAACTAAAATTACAAAAAACGTTATCTTTGAATGCTGATTAGTCACATCTTTTATCGGAAAAAAAGAGAATTCGATTCTAGTCACGACAATATTGGGAAGCAAAAACATGAATTAGTGTCATAGAATAAACGTAAGTTATTTTTTAGATTAATTTAAAACAGGTTTAATAAACAAAAGTTTGTTAAAAGAAATTTAAAAGAGTAAAGAGTACTATAGCATTAGACAGACGGGAGATGGAGGGGTGTTGCATTTAATCTCTTATCACCCTTTACTTCCAGGAATATGTTTGGAATATACCTTAATATGTGTAGTGCAGGGCTATAGCTCTCCTCTTATTATAGAATTATTTTGATTTTAATTTGACAAGTTACGATCATATGTTTATCAACACAAAATGAGGAGGGAGGACATCATAAGTATTGCCAAGACGTCTCCTAGGGAGATGAAGGAAAGTGGTACCAGAACCTTTTTTTTACGAATATTATAGTGTGATTTGTTTTGCGTTTTTCTATTTTGTACATTTGTTAATTTTTCCTCGTTTTCTAGGGGTGGGGAGTATTGCACCCTGGCGTCACTGTCGGCTTGCACGGGAGGTATTTCATTAGCTATTTTTTGAAGAATCTGCCTTAATAGCCGTAGAAATGATGACTCGAAAATTTATTTTTGATATTCTATATCCCTTTAGGGAAATATTTGAAGGGGTTCGATTTTTCCAGGATGATTATTCTTTTAAAAACATTATTTTGAGGAATATTAAACTTGAACGCATATAATAAAGGATGAGGGGGGAGACATTTGCCCTCTGATCACTTTTGACTAATAAAAAAGGCATTAGTCCTCTCAATTTCCAATCAAACGATTCCTTTTTGAAGCTTCTACGACAAAATTTCTATAAAACGTTAAATGCCCCAAAGGCATAACTAACGACCCTTGTCCTCACGGCTATGGGGGGAGGGTTGTCTTCCTCAAACACATAATTTTCAGACATTTCAAATGTTTGGGGAAATGGTGGACATAGGGGGGGGGGATTTTAATTCTGACTACTTTCAACTATTAAAAAGGACAATAGTCCTCTCAATTTCCAATCGAAAGAGCCCTTTTTTAAGTTTTTACGACAATACTTCTATATGACATTATATGCCCCCGGGGGTTGTATAGCTTAAAACCTTAGCCCTGAGGGCTGTGGGGGGGGGGGGGTTTGTCATTCTCAAAAACATAATTTCTGAACCCTTCTACTACGTTTAACAAAATTGTTGTATCAAAATGTTGATCGGAAGTGTTTGGGGAAATGATCAGTATGGGGGGGGGGGCATTCGCCTTCCGATCGCTTTTGACTATTAATAAGAGCACTAGCCCTCTCAATTTCCAATTGAATGAGCAGATTTTGAAGTGTCTATGACAAAGCTTTCAATAAAAACCTTATATGCCCCAGGGCATAACGTATAACCCTTGCCCTGAAGACTGTAGGGAAGTTTCCTGCTCAAAGATATAATTTCCAAAACTTTCAACTACATTGAAAAAAAATGGCTATCTCAAAATTTTGATTGGATGTGTTTTGGGAAATGATGGGCGTGGAAGTGGTGTTAGTTACCTTCCAATCACTTTAGATTATTAAAAAGGGTACTAGCCATTTCAATTTCCAATCGAATGAGCCCATTTTGAAGTTTCTACGACAACACTTTCTATGAAAACCTTATATGATCCAAGGGCATAACTTGTAACCCTTGCCCTGAGGGCTGTGAAGAGGTTGTCATCCTCAAAGACCTAATTTTCAGAGCTTTCAACTACAACGAACAAAATGGCTATCTAAAAATTTTGATTGGATGTGTTTAGAGAAAAGGTGGGCGTGAGAGGGGGGTTAGTTGACCTAAAATCACTTTCGACTATTAGAAAGGGCACTAGACCTTTGAATTTCCAATCGAATGAGCTCTTTTTGAAGTTTCTACGAAAAAACTTTCTATAAAATACCTTTTTGCCCCCAGGGCATAACTTACAACCCTTGCCCTGAGGGTTGTAGGGGAGTTTCCTCCTCAAAACATATTTTCTATCTGGATTGGATGTGTTTGGGGAAATGGTGGGTGTAGAAGGGGCGTTAATTACCTTCCAATCACTTTGGACTATTAAAAAGGACACTAAGTAAGTTGTGCCAGATTTTGAAATAGCCAGAAGACACTTTTTGGAGTTTTAATACTACTTCTATGGTTATTGTAACTAATGACACTGAGAGTATTAGGTTGAAAGGTTTAGGGGGAGTTTCAATTAAACAAATAAACTATACGCATGCAAGTTTTAAAAGGGCATATAAGCAATATCATAGGCAGCGCTGCTCTATCAAAGCTAGTTATATCATTGCTATTTAAAGGAGCTAATTTGATTGGAAATTCAAAGTTCTAGTACCCCTTTTTAAGAGTCAAATGTTGTTGGAGGGCAATAAGCCCCCCCCCCTTCTTTAGCTTATAATTTTCCAAACACTTCTAATCAAAATTTAAGATAGCCATTTTGTTCAGCATAGCTGAACTGTCTTGTAACTTTATATCTAGGGCTATTACGTATGTCAACCCCCACAATTATGCAATTTTCCTGTTATGTTTAAAAATTAAATGTTGCCTTAAAATTGAATCAAAAAGCTGATTACCAATGAGACATCTCAGCAGTATCCCAAGAACGACTGAGGGTATTATGTTCAAACTTTTGGGGAAACTTCTATTACTACTTCTGCTCTTAAACTTTAACTAAATAAAAAGAGTGTAAGTGTATCCAAGCTGTCAAAGAGCAGAAACAGATTTTCTTGCGAATGGTATCAAGTTTTATTTTTAAGGTCAACTATCGGAGGTTTAAAAGTAAATTAAACACTACTATCTGTGTCTGGATTTTTAGAAGGGTGCATATTGTTAAAAATTGTTGAAAAATTTTCTCCAGCATGCAAATAGCAGGCCAAACTATGTTTCCACAAAATAGGTTTTTCAAAGAAAAGTAAAGAACTCCATTGAACCAAAAATGAGCAAAAATAAAATTAAATAATCTACCAAGCGTGAAACTACCACAAATCAGCATCGATATATAAATGAAACCCAAAACGAACAGAAATTACAATATACAACCAAGTCAAACTCAAACCGAGTAGAAACTATGATGAGTAGGGCTGAAAAAAAAACCATGCTTTCCCAAGGGCAGAAAATAATTTGCACTTTATTGAGAAAAATACAAATGAATATGTATTGTCAGTTTAATTTATAAATGCTCATATTTATTCCTTAAAATGTTAATAATATTTGATTTATTAAAGTTATAAAATTGAAAACATTAAAAAAAAATCAGCAAAGTGTAAATTATATTCTGGCCTTGGGAAAGCATAGGGGTTTTGAACCCTACACATGTTAATTTCTACTCGTTTTGAGTTTGACTCAGTTATTTATTGTAATTTCTGTTCGGTTTGGGCTTCACTTATTTATCGAAGCTAATTTGTGGTAGTTTTACGCTTGGCAGATTATTTGATTGTATTTTTGTTCATTTTTGGTTTAATTGGGTTCTTTACTTTTATTTGAAAAGCTTATTTTGTGGAATTCTTTTTTAATTTTTTGCAAAATAGATTGTCTTTCTGTCCCCAGCGCTTCCAAAACGACTGGTAAAACCAAAGGCAACTGGAATGGTATAAAGAATATTATCCAGGAAAGCTCAAGAGATAGGAAAGTGTCATAATGCAAATTTGCCATAAAAAATAAGCATTTATGGTTGAAGAGTTTTAAGAGTTATCACTAAATGAAACGTTTTTTGAGTTATCACCCATTCGCTACATTTGTTGCAATCGTAAATGCTTTCAGTAAAGCAGGCAATACTTTAGTGTCAAGAGCGATGGGTTTAGGAGGGGACATCTCCCCTCTTATACGGAATGCTTCCTATTTTTTTTCAATGCCACTCTTTGATTTCTTTTGAATTTTTTTTTAATCAAAACTAGAAAAGATGTAATACCGAGACATGCAGAAAATGGTGGGGATACTATATGGCCGGAAAATACTATATGGCCAGAATGCAATAATTTTTAGAAGCCCAACAGCAGTACATTCCTTCCTAAAGTATAAAAGTGGAAGCATACGACTCAGTAGTTGCAGAACGTTTATTTGGTCTTATAAACAAAAAATTGATGTTAGATCAAACTAAAATAATTGGTAATTGCGATGGACTGTTAAAACTTCTAGAGAGATGTAAAACTATAAAATTAGGATTTATTTTGAAAAGCAAATATAGTGATTGAAAAATGGACGAATATTGAATATAGCGTTCAGTATGGAGAGTGAATCTCTTCTCTTACTGCAGACCACAGCTTGTTTTGAAAAACCAGTGTTCTGTTTGTTCTGTTAAAAATTCTTTTTCTCAAAGCACTGTCCTGCAAAGTAAAATTTTGATGCAAAGAGTGAGTCTTGAGAGGGCAGTAACCCTCCTCAGGTTTAGGTTATCTCTGAGTAGGGTATTAAAAATGATTAGAAATTGATTATAAGAAAAAAAGTATTTTCAAGTGAAAGTAAATAGCGACAGTACAACTTTAAACGATCAGAAATTATTCCCTATATGACGGATGGCGTCATGTCCCCAAACCCTTTTATTTACAATAAATTTTGGCTTTTCGTCCCCCAAATATCATGAGAAAGACTGTTAAAAAGCAAGGGCAAGTGGAATAGTATAAAAAGTATTTTTACATTCCATCAAAAAATGAAAAGCTTATTGCGGTGCATTCTTCTTAAAAAAAAGTCAGGTCAAATATTTTAAAAGTGGTCAGTAAATAATTCACTTGGAATCACCCAATGGCTAAATTTGTTGCACTCATATATGCTTTCAGTAAAGTACTGTAAAAATTTAGCAAAAAGAGTGATGGGATGAAGAAAGAGACATAATCCACAATATATGGTGTTAATGTAGTTGTTTTCTTCCGTTTGAAGAAAAAACCTCTTTTTTCTGATTGAAACAAAAATTTTTTTTTTGGTTTAATGCTGGAAAAGATGTATACTAAAATATATACAATGTAGTGTGTAAAGAATGCCCTGATGACGTGAAAATTTTATGTGGGCAGAATATGGCACAAAAAAGGGCCATAGTAGCATAAAACAGCAATAGGTTTCTTCATAAACCGTCAAAAAATACTAGGGAACATTCAATTCAGCCGTTACATATATGTATTTGATCTTCTGCACCATAATATAATGTTTGATTGAACAAAAATAATTGGTAATTGCGTTGGACTATTACAAAGTTGTAATAAGATAACAGAAATCAAAACCAAATTATCTATAAGTTGACTAGTTCCATTAGAATCTCCTACCAAAAGGAAAATATATAAACGATATTATGAAGTAGTATTTTTTGTGCTTAACCTTCGCTGATTTGTTTTTAACAACAATTGAAGGCTGTCGGGTGTGAATTTCTATCCTTTCCTTTTTGTATACATTTGCACTTTTTCTCATCTGTTTATGTTATCTTCTAGAGTGCGTAATAGCTTGATCAGTCAATTATTTTGGTTTCGTCCTTGATTTTTGCTTATAAAGGCTTTTGAATGTGATGCTGATATATTTGGACTCAAAGTTTTTTTTTAAGTTCACTGTCTTAATTAAAAACTTTGCCTATTAATATATTTTCATTTCTTTATAATTATTTATTGAAGCTGGGGGTGGAAAGAGGCCATTTATTGAACAGGGGTGGAAAGAGGCCTTAGAGGAGTGGTGGCTGATAGAATATGAACAAGTCTTGAGCAGAATGTTGTCTCAGTGGAGTGGGTACTTCAGCCTATAAGCATAAAAGCCTATAAGGAAATATGGAAGAGCCATATTTCCTATAAGGAAAGCCCGAGAGCAGGGAAAAAGCACGATTTTAGGCTGCAGAAAACACCTTGAATACAACCTACTCCATCTCCCCCTTATTAAATTTGATAAAGGGCTGCTTCTGGTCCATATTGCAGTTAAGAAATTCTAATAAAAAAATAGCCCGTAGCTTGTAATCCCCCCCCCCCGTAAAAAAGAACTAAGCAATTTTCCTTTCTGTTTCTAGGTTTGAATTGCCGAAAAGAAAAGTGGAAAATGGTGAAAGATAGGCTTGGTACCCTCAAAGCCCTGCAGGCTGATTATAGTAGTTCAAGCAGCACGTCTTTTGAATCCACGGACAACATATCAATTGAGCGGAAAGAGGCTGCGATAGAAAATTTTCTAACATCTGTAGGTGATATACAGAAAGATATAAATGAAATTCAGGAGAAAATAAATGAATTAAAGAAGAAACAAGGTGAACTAAGCTCAAATGTCATCACAGATACCGAAATAAATAATGATATCCAATCATTGATGAAAGAAATTGAAAGTAAAAGTAAATTCATCCAGAAAAAAATAAAACAATTTGAACACGAAATCCTGAAGCCCGAGACGAATGAAAACCACGCTGAATTCAGAATAAGACAAACCCAGTATTCAGCTTTATCACACAACTTTCAAAAAGTGATGTCAGATTACAATAATAGCTTGATTCTTCACAAAGATAAGTGCAAGAAAAGAATTAAGAGACAATTAGAAATAGCTGGCCGAATAACAACTGAGGAGGAACTAGATGAACTTTTGTCGGAACAAAACTTAAGCATTTTCTCCCAAGATAGTATACAAGAATTGAAAGTGGCTAAGCGTGAACTTGCCGACATTGAAGACAGACACACAGAGTTAATGAAGCTCGAACATTCAATCAAGGAGTTGCATTCTATGTTCATGGATATGTCTTTTCTAGTCGAACAACAGGGTGAAATAATTGATAATATAGAATTCAACGTGACTAATACAGTAGACTATGTCGAACGAGGGGCACAACAAACAAAACAAGCTCGAAAGCTCCAAATAAAATCTAGAAAAAAAATGATTTTTTTGGGTATTTGTTTACTCATATCTATAATTGTATTGATTATCGTGTTGATAAATGTTTTACCGTAATGTTAATATAATTAGATGCGTGAGCAATAGCCAAAGTGGTGAATATTGAGCAGTCTGTCTTACCTGGTTATGCAAAATAATGTCTTATGAATGATCCAACAATACCCCAGATGGCACTAGCCAATTTTTTTACATTGGTTTTACAACGATGTGTTTAGTAGCAGTAGCACCACGTCAAACTTTAAGAAATGTAGTAGTTAAAAAAAGACGCTATATTTAACGTTGTAATTTAGATGGAAAACTCTAAAATTAAAAAGAGAGGATTTTTTTTTGCAAAATAACCTATTGGCAAGGATTACTCTCTTAACTTCAAACTATTGTCAATTAAGATAAAATTAAAAATACACCTTCCCCCACCTCCTTATAGTGCGAAGGTCCTGATACGAACATAAGCTTCTCAGGAATTTAAGGGCAAAAAAAGCTCATTTTTCGTGGCTGACACCCGACCCCTCAAGTTCCTTAAACCAAGGATCTGGTTTAGTATTTTTATTACTTTGGTACGCATACCCCCTAGAGGTACACAAATAAATATCAGTAATGGCAGAATCGATATCTTGGCAGGGTTCCCATGGAGGTTACGTTCGCAGCATTTCTGTTACATTTTAAAGAAAAAGTTACGTTTTATTTTAAATTCGTATAAACGTTACATTTATGTCACGTTTTGAATAATTAATAGATTACTCACTTTTGAGCAATGTATATTTCCCTGTGAAAATAAAATTCTACAGTTTCTGGCTTAGTTAAACTGTTGTGAGTATGGAAATTCTTCTACACCACAATCCAGTAGTAATAAATTAAAAAAACAAAGTTTTTCCGAGGGAAGTAAAGAGTGAAGTTGAAAATTAAAACCAACAAAAATTATTACTTCACAGCTTATCTAACATATACCAATAAAACTAATAAAAATAAATCAACTGGTGACATTTCTCTATGTTTGTAACATTGCAGAAAACTAGCGCTTTACTGAAAACACAAAAGCTAAGTATAAAAAACAAAATATTGATTTAGGAGTCAAAAGCAAATACACAGCCTCACAACAGCGAACCAATCTATTACGCTTTTCATAGTCCTACAGGAGCTGTGATATCAGTAACTTTAAGTATACAATTAAAATTATCCTAAAAACTTAGGCAGAAAAACAATAGGTTTAAAGTCATTACGCAACATATAAAATCATGGATTGACTTATCAGGTAACATATTGGTCTCACCTAGTATTACTCGAAATGAAGAACATATCAACAGTAATATGAAGTCTGGAAATCCTGTTATTTCTCTCTATAAAACGAAAAGTTTTAAGTTGTGATACAAATTCTAAAGCGAATCTGTAGTGACACTTCCAACTTGTCTACAAAATAATCATGAAATGTCCTTTTCAGATCCAAAACGACAGTCAATCATTGAACTGAGCTCATTGTGTAGAAGTAATTCCAAATTAAACGAATAAATGAATAAAGCAAAAACCTAAAATTACTTTACTTTTAAACTGTTAAAACTGTCCTTAAAAGGTTTACTTTTACCGTACCAAAACTCCTATATTGTTTTGTGTTTTCAGTAAAGCACTAATTTTCTGTAATGTTACAAACATAGGGAAATTTCACTAGCTGATTTATTTGCATTAGTTTTATTGATATATGTTGGATTGGCTGTGAAGTAATGATTTTTGTTCGTTTTAAGTTTAAACTTCGCTCTTTATTTCCCTCGCAAAAAACTTTTTTTTAATAATTTATGCTCGTTTTCGATTAAAATTTAATTTAGAAACAACACTGCTATGACCTCTTTTATTTATAGGGGATAATTTCTGTATGTTTTAAGTTTTAATGTTGGTCCTTAGCTTTAGTTGAAAACGTTTTTTAATGTATAATTTCTAATCACCTCCAATCTAGGGAAGGATAAGACATCTCAACCCTTATTAAGGGGCAGAACTAAGAAGCCGTACAAGACTTGAAGGAAAAAACAAGTTTAGAGTCGAAAAAAAAATCAAAACATAGTGTCTTTAGTTTTTTTAAAAAAAAAAACAATTAAAAAAGAAAAAATAAATCTTTAATTCTTTGTTTAAAAAAATAAAACTTAGTAGCACTTAAGAAAGTAGCTGCAGGCGAGTAGCTACGACACACAAGGTTAACTGAGCGGACAGGTTTATGTATCGACATACTTGCATAAAATTTTGCTAGCTATGTGCTAGCAAAAAGGCACAACAGATATGTAAATAACAAGCCACTCCTTACTCAGAAATCAATGGAAATTTCAAAAAATAATCATTTCTTATGTAGGTACAATATATGGTATTATAAACTAACTTTGTTTTCATTACACAAATTTTTAGAAGAATTATCTGAATTCTCCTAAAACTCTATTAAAATTATTTTTATTCATGTCTCTTCCTCTTTGGATGGAAAATCTTGCATATGGAGAGAATATTACGGTGGAATAGTCCAATAAATAATTTGAATAAGTAAGTATAACATTAAGTAATCCTTCTTTTAATATACAACATTGAGTGGTTCCAGAACCACATACCTACCCTTCTTTAGCCACTAAATGGTAGGGGGTTGAGGGCATGGGCGTAGTTTGCTATGGACCAGAGGGGGCAACTTCCCCTCCCAGACCTCAGTTTTCCTCCAGAACCCAGTTTACCCCCCCCCGCCAATCTTTAATTTAGTTTCTCCAAAAATGTCTTCAAAGCTAAGATAAGCCAGCATAATTCAAGCATCCACTGAAACAGTTCATTTTTCTTTAGTAGATCTTTACTTTTTATATTACTATACGGCTCGTTTTTCAGTTTTCTCTTTAATTTTCACTTGTTTTGGGAAAATTACACCCTGCACTCGTTGGAGTATGGATTTAGTGATATACTCAGAATGTCGTTACAAACAATGGACTGGATGACCTCTATTCCGTTTTGAATCAAAATACTTGACCAAATACCTTCCTGGGACATGTGCTAAAAAAATGAGTGCATCACACTTCCAAAACAGTAAAATTATCTGAAAATGATCGTATAGAAGGGAGAAAACCATGATTAACAAAAACAAGCAGGAGTCGAACGCAAGCCACTCTAATTTCAATTCAAACACTTTTTTCAGTAGAAACAAACCTCTAATAACCTAACTTGATATATTACCGTCTATACGTTAATTGCGTAGCTTATTAAGGGGGCTTGAAGGAGGAACATATGAGAGGTGTTCTTGAAAACCTCTGATTAAGGATTTTGGACCATAATTATCACAATGATGATATCGTTTTATACTTCCAAGCTTTTCTATATAAGAAGTGACATCAAAAGTAATGTTTTTAGTGCTTGTCACACTTACGTATGGTAGAATTGATAAACATTTTAGAAACATAGATTATACTTACACTAGGACTATAGTCATTACCCCTACGGCACTCTTGAGGTTCAATGTGCTCTATCAAGGCCTGGCACCTATGAGGGCCAATAAACTTTATCAAGGCCAGGCACTCTTGAGGATCAATGAGCTCTATCAAGGCCAGGCACTCTTGAAAATTAATCAGCTCTATCAAGGCCATGCATTCTTGTGAATCAATGAACTCTATCGAGGCCAGACACACTTGAAAGCTACTGTACTCTCTAGCCTTGAGAGTTAGTAGTGCAATGACTTAGGATGTTAGTTGCACAATAGATTCTGAGAGTTTTATGACTCTCATGCATCATTGCACCGTATGGATTAGAGTGGCTCCAAGTTTCATTGCACTGGAGGCCATGAACTCTTATACAATCGAGTTCTTTGGCCTTGAGTATGGATATAAAACTTGATGGAGGGTTAACAAGGTAAATCCATTGAGAGTTAAATGAATGAATTTTTTATTTGGGTTGGATGAAATCGATTTTACATTTTTATAGGAATCATACCTAAAGTAATTATAAAGTGGAATATTAAATGCATTATATTAAAAGGTGCCGAGAATAGAATTTTAATATAGAACTCCAGAACAAATTTTAGAAATCCAGAACGATCCTCAGAAATCAAGTAGTGATGGGGTTATGGATTTGACGAACTAATAAAGTCGTATACATTTTTGGCAGCGATACGACATACTCTTAGTCTACCCTTTCCCCGGATTCCCCCCCCCCCCTTTTTGGACTTAGAATTTTTTGGAGTTAGTATTTTTCGGACTTTGGAGTAATTTTTTGAACATATAATTTCTTGGGCTTACAATTCTTGGACTCAGAATTTTTTGGACTTAGCATTTTTGGACTTAGAAATCAACATCTTTTGTTCAATACGTCAGATAACATTTATAAAGTCTAAGTATCAGAGTGAATAAATTCTTTATTAACATCTTTTGTCAGATACGTCCGATAACATTGACAAAATCTAAGTATCAAAGTGAATCAATTCCTTATCAAAATTCTTTATCAAAATCATTTGTCGGATACGTCAGATCAGTGTTCAGAGGTCCATTTGATCAAGTCCAATGAAACAATCAACCAAAAAAATTAAAAAAAATTTGGAGAATCTATTGGGATTTTGGAAAATGAAAGTATGATCATAGTAAAGATGACTTCAATAAATCTGATTTTGCATACACTATTCAGAAGCCCATTCGACTAAGTCCATGAAACAATCAACCTAAAGGATTAAAGTAAAATTTGGAGAATGTACTAGGTTTTTGGAAAATTGCAGCAAGATCATAGCAAAGCTGACTTCAGTAACTCCGATTTTGTATGCGCTATTCGGAGGCCCATTCGACCAACTCCAATGAAACAATCAACATCTTTTGTCATACTTATATCTTTTGTCAGATACGTCGGATAACATTGACAAAATCTAAGTATCAGAGTGAGTAAATTCTTTATCAATATTCTTTATCAGTATCATTTGTCGAATATGTTGGATCACTGTTCAGAGGTCTATTTGACCAAGTCCAATGAAACAATCATTCTAAAAGATTAAAAAGAAATTTGCAAAATATACTGGGTGTTTCGAAAATGTTAGTATAATCATAGTAGAGATGACTTCAATAAATCTAATTTTGCACACTTTTCAGAGGCCCTCATGATCAAGTCCAATGTAACAGTTAACGGAAAAGATTAAAAAGAAATTTGGAGAATCTGCTGGGTTTTTGGAAAATGTTTAAACGAAAGGCAGGTCTGGGTTTTGGAAACAATAAAACGAAGGGCAGGTCGTCCCTGAATGGCAGAGATAGAGTTCATAAAGAATTACTTAACAGAAATCAGAACTTAACTTGAGGGGGTGAAGAGTGAAGCTTTGATAAAGTTGGGGTGGAGGAGGAGCGTATGGAGCTCTGTTTGTCTAAGGTGACTTGGGGCTGCAGTAAGTTGTTAATAGCAGTAATAATAGCATTATCTAGTATAAATAATAGTAACAAGGTAAAGCACAGTTGCACAGTAGCTATTAGGGAGTTGGCCAATGGATTCCTTCATTGAATGGGTGTCCAAGTTCTTAAACGAGAGATATTTATGTCAAATTTTCAAACGTTACATGAATGGGGCTTTAAATGAATGGATAAACATTCAGATGAATATGATCTATTTTTATCCTCACTTCGTTTGCAACAATATAGGTGGCATCGACTGGCAATCTGGATTATAACTTTGGACCATAGGATTATAAAAAGACAAGCAATTTTTATAATCAAAATTGTAAAAAAATACGTGCAATTAGATACTGTAAAGAAGTCGTATTTTGGTGTAAAATTTAAATAGTTGAAAAGATGAAAATATATTGCCCGTTTCTATTTAGAAATTCAAGAAAGTTTCTTGGAAGATTGCACTTTTTTTAAATTCCTCCCCCGCCCCCACCCAAGAAACAAATTGGTCCTTGGGACCATATAAAAGGAGCAGATCTAATAGAAATAAAAAGTGACGAAAATAAGGTATTTATCCAACGATAGAACTAAAAAGAATGTTCCAAATATTTGATGCTGAAAAGTCTTATAACAAATAATTGATAAATTAAACGAAAACCTACCAAGTTTGAAGTTTGGTTGTAATTCTACTCCAAATAAGGAGCACCAGCCTAGCTGAGAGTTCAACTGAGAGATAGACGCGTGCAATCGCCTTGATTGACCAAAGCAACACCAGTATTTTAAAGTCATTATAATATGATGTGGTTAAGCTCATGATGAAACGCTGAGAGTTCAACGGGAAGGGAAATTGGGAGGGCAGTTGAACTCTCAGCTACGTTGGCGCTCCTTCTTTGGAGTAGAATTACAACCAAACTTCGAACTTGGTAAGTTTTCGTTTAATTTATCAATTCTACTCCAAAAGGAGCGGCTTAGCTCCGCCTTCGAGTTCAACTGAGATTTTAAAGTTCAGTATGAGCTATACCAACACTAATGATCAAATAATAGCCCTATTCATTAAAAGAGGCTGTTGTACTAAAATTCATTTATAGGAAGATATTTCAAATATAACAAATTACAGTGAATAAATTCAAAAGACAGATAACTGCTGACCACTTTCAATTGGTTTATTATAAAACCTTGCAAACCTTTTGGCATTTGTCCAGCCTACATATTTTATGATTTGATCTACATCAATTCCTCTTGCTTTAAGGTGGGACGTTGAGGCAGACCGTGTGCTATGAGCACCATAAACACTGATATCTATACCTGCAAGAAATAAAACTTCCTTTATCCATCTAGAAATAGATGACTTGGACGCAGCAGTATGAGGCTTACGATATATAAGAAAAAGTGCGTCGTTTCTATTCGGATATGATGTCATTCTAATATACCTAGCTAGGTGCGTAGCCGGACACAGGGACGACTCTTGAAAAGGTCGAAATTTAACTACTGATTTGTGGTTGCCCGGATTTGAAAATCAAAACTTCCATCGTCATTATGTACCATATTACTAAGTGATAAACTGGCCAAAAACTGAACTCTTTCACAAGCTGATAAAACCAATAAAACTGCTAATTTTTGTGTTAGTGTCTTGAATTGAAGATTTTCGATATCCCAAGCTTGCAGTCTAAAGAGATCGAACACACATTTTACATCCCAAATACTTGAAATCTTGGGTAGACTATGTCTTCTATTAAAGACACCTCTCATAAGCTTCTTGGTGATGTGATTACTGCTTAACTGAAGGCTTAGTAAAATTGCCAATAAAGCACTCCTCCTAGTATTAATAGCACTGTATTCAGCACCTGAGTGAAACAGTTCCGTAAGAAAGGTCAAAATCTCTAGTAGAGTTGCCTCCAAAGCCTGGACTGTATTTCTTCCACAAAATTCAATCTATTTTTCAGTGTTAACCTTGTACTGCCGTTTACTGGAATACCTCCATCCTTCCATCTATGATAATATCGACTGCGGAAGGAGAATATCCTTGGTGGTGAAGGCCTTGCTGGAGACGACACAAGCCTCTAGGCGTAACGTCTTTGACAATGTATGGTGCAAGGTTGGTTTCTGTGGGAAAGACAAAGTAAAAATATAATTTGGTAGAAGTATGGGACTTCCTACTAAAAGCTTTAATAGTAAGCGATACCAGACTTGTGTGGTCCAATTTGGAAAGATCAAAATACCAGTGGCCTGATCTGTTTCCACCTTCTGAAGGGTCCTCAGAAGTAAACTGAATGGGGAGAATGCATAAAAGAAATAAGGCTTCCAATTCATTGCAAATGCATCTACGAAACAACATTATGGATCTGGTTTCCAAGAAACAAATGGTTTAATCTGAAAATTTAATCTAGTCTCAAACAAATGAATATCTATTGACTGACATACCAAAAAATTCAAAATTCATACTATAGCAATAATAAATTTTTTTGTTTTTTTTCCAAAAACGTTCTATTAGAATTTTGAATTATTTTAGCTAAAAGTGTTGTTTTCCCCGACATTGATGGACCACACAGAAACGATCTGAATGGTGTTTTAAATTGATACATGCTGCTGCTGCTGTTGTTGACAACAGTCGGACTACAACTAACTGTAAGCATTACTTGTCCGATGAATAAGTAGTACTAATAATTTTCCCATAGATCTATCTAGTACATTAACAAGCACAACAAAAATAATATTTCATGGTCATTTATTTGACATGAAAACTCTATTTGTTCAACAAGAACAACATAAAAAAACACTTGTTCAAACATTATTAAGATAAAAAAAACACCTCTGTTCAAACATGAACAACATAAAAATGAAACTTGTTCAAACATGAACAACATAAAAATGACACTTGTTCAAACATTATTAAGATACAAAAGAAAAAAACACTTCTGTTCGAACATAAAGAACAACATTTATTATAAAAACACTTTTGTTCATCAAGAACAACAACAACACTTATTGTCATAAAAACACTTTTTTGTACAAAATGCTCTTTACAAAATGTGTAGGTACCCCTTTACACACCTGCTTTACATCCCTGCTATTTGTTTCCACGCAATAAACTTTAGGACCCGGGAACACCCCCTTGGATATCAAATCACTCCCCGTCTCTGATTTTAACATGAGTAGTTGGTTGGGAGCCTGACGTTTCACCAAGTCGGGATAGAGGGACGGATTCCAGTTGGTGAAATCCATCCGCGACCTGATGTGTACCCCATTTTCTAAATCCCCCAATAAATCTCCGGTTTTTACCTTTAACAGCAGAGAATCTGTATCCCCATAGTAAACTTGAACCTCCCCCTCCCGTGGCCATTGCACCTTGCACACATTGTAAAAAAACGACAACATGAGCTTTTTGGAAAATTCTAGTACTGAACTACCTCCTGCTATATTCTTGTTCAGTACCACATTTCTCTTTTGTATGTGTAGAAGAACCGTGCCAGCCTCTATGCTCGTGAATGTTGTATACTTGGGGTCGGCAATAATTCGTGCACACTCTTGAGGGTCAGTAACGACATCGCAACGAGATCTCTTCCGTACGCTGTCACACATTTTGCCTAACGTTGAATTTAGAATGAGTTTGTACATTTCCTTCTCTACTTTACTGCTTGCCCGAGAGCGTTTATCAACAAAAGTGTCGATAAACGTCTTTAAGTAGGGTTTCTGACTGAATTGCAGGACCCTATGTATTTTGGTGATCTTGAAACCATTGTTCACCATCCAGTGCAAAAGCACATGATGAACAACGATATTGTCCTTAGGGTCCAGATCTGTAATCAGTTTTTGCTTGGAAGGGGTCCAGTGTATCCCCATATCCTCAACCAATGATCGATTGTAGGGGCTCAGTGAGTCCCTGGTCGATTGATACAGGGAAAAACAAAATCTCTGACTGAATCATGAAGCGCCAGTGGAATGTGCCCGTCAATTTCAAAGTACCATCTTTGTGGCCCATTGTCCTCGACGGTGTTAATGTCGTGGATTCTCAAGGATTTTCAAGCCATTTATAGTCCCCACACGGCAAAGAGTAGTGAGACATTGCCAAGGGGTACAATGAGTTCATGTCCAAGATCACTGCATTTGACTTTGCACCGATGCTGTTTTGTCCGCTTGGATCGGTTGTCAACACGCAATCCCCATGAAAAATATACCCACCCCTCATTGATCTTTCTACAAAAAGGTGATGATCCATTACTGTTATTACCTCCCTACTGATTTTTAAAATCAAGTCCATCACCAAATGCGATGTGGAAAAATAATATCATTTATCTAGTCCAAACTCTGAATAGATTCGATCTGTGTTTTTACACACAATATCTAACAGACTTAAAACATCACTGGCCAAATAAAGTCTACAATAATCACACCCATTTTTACAAAACCCCATAGCCCACACTTTCTTGAAAAATTCATATTCCTCGGCTGTGCATTCACTTTTGGTGAGGGAAATATATAAAGCATCAATTGGAGGTAGTTTCATCTCGCTTAAGCGAGCGCCAGATTAGTAATATTCATATGAATATACACCCTTACAGGTCAATAGGTCATACATTTCACTGTCTGGAAAGTGCTGTTTAAGCAAAGGAAAACTATCAAAATTGCCGCTTTTCTGCACTTGAATCAATTGACTCAATGCCTTGGGAAAAAAACTAAGGGAATCTAAAAATCTGATTTTATGCCAGCACATTAGCCCCTTATTTTCTACCTGCCATTTCAACTCGAAAAGCACCAACTTTTCAGCCGATTTGGGAATGACGTTATCGGTAAATGAATTATTTACCTATGGACTATCTCCTCCCCCTCCCCCCCTGTGCAAACATGCCAGTGCCTGTAAAATAAATTTTAAATCATAATTTGAATTATGAATAAAAACTGGAATAAAAAACTGCTGGCTAACGTTTAAGTTACACAATTTATGAGCTAGCCCTATAAAATTACTACCCCCAGAGGATATTTCCTGCCACAAGTGATTGTGGTCTCTGACTTTCCCCTTGTCCCCTCTTTTCCCTTTCCCCTTATCCCCCTCTTCAAACTCTCCCTTACAAACCCAACATATTTTTTTATTTTTAATCGCGAGACGATCCTCTGCAGACAACACCATGGGGTAATGGGTATTTCTCAAACGAGAAATAGCGCCATTAGCGGTTTCAATTAATTTAGTCAGTGGCTTGACCATACACTCTCCCTCATCCAATGTTTCAACTATTTCTAACAACTGCATATGTTAGAACTGTCTTTTTGCGCGTGGGTGTGGGAAACTGCAATAGCTTGATGTTCTTTGATTCAGTTTGGAAATCGAAGATCGTTCACTTCCGCTAGCTTCGCTTCACAATCTAACGAGATTTTATTGCTCTGCAGGAGGGTGTTTTGGAAATTTTTAAAACGTAAAATGGCCCTAACCCCTGAAACCTTTTCCACTGACTGGTAGCCATACCGTCTACAATGTTTCATATGATCCCGTAGTTTTATATCGCTACGAAATTGTGACAGACATGTCGAACAGTAGAAACGTACCCCCCTTTTCTTACCACACCCCAGAACTCTACTAATTTCTGTAATCGGGTTAAAATGGCCAATTGAATTGGGGTCACTAGGTGGTGTATACAACAGCCATACCCAGTGGTTCACTAATTCAATCGACGGACCTCTTACTGGGAACACCAACCTCTTCTTTTTAGAACGAACCCCATCTTCAAATTCAGTTTCATACTGAACCACAGTAACGCCGATATTTAAATGAGCAATGGCCCTTTCAAAAATATCAATATACCTGAGCGTTACTGGGTATTCTCCCTCTAAACAAGTGAAATCTATAATGGGAAAATTGGACCCCTCCTTCCCATGTACAGCCCAGTGATCTAAATTTGTCTTGGTAGCGTCACGTGCTAGAGGCTTGAATGCTGATATGAGGAAAGCGTACTTGAAACATTTTTGGCCTGTTTCAAAACAGATTCGCTGGACACCTTTACATCCTTCTAGATCAGGATTATATTTTAAAACTGTATCCCTCTCAGACACCCCACCCCCTCTTAAAATAAAATCTTTCTTAAATTTACAAATATTAACGCTTAAATTTTCAACATAAAGAACTACAGACCCGCTCCCATTTTCGTTATAATTCTCGAGATGCGCAATAATATGGCCTATCCACTTGGAAAAAACACCCTCAAAATTCTCTAAATTCGGATAGACCAGTCGCATCTCGGTGTGTACATAATGATGATAAACCTCACTTTTTCCCTCATTTAAATAAAAAACCTTTTAAACAATAGAAACCTTAATTGAATCCCTACGCCCTCCCCACAACTGAATTTGGTTTTCTAGCAGTGCACGAATTCTATCTACATATTCATGAACAATTTCTACAGGGTCAAACACAAAATTACCACCAAAAAGCGAATTAAATGGGTCTCCAAAGGTTGCAGTGTAGACAACTATCGTATTTAAAATTGTGTTTGAGAGTTGAAACTCAGGGACTGAAGTAAATTGGATATTACCCCCTCCTCATCCCCCCTCCTCTTGTATATTATTATCACCACCCCTCCCCCACATTGTTCAATAATAGGACTATGGGAAGCCACTTCAGTTGTTTGAAGTGGAAGTATGTTATCAGTGGGGGGAGGGTTCCCGGTTAATTCATTGGAAAAATCCTCTAAAAGCTGTAAGGTGTTTCGACTAAGCGAAGGTAAGTCCTCCTGCTCAACTGCGCTATAATCAACATTAAAATAATCAGCTAAAAAATCATTAGTTAGCTAAATCGTTAGCTAATTATCATTAGCTAAAAAATTTCATTAATGATACCTTGCTGTGACATTTCACTGTCACCTCCACAGGCACGTCTTCTCCTTCTCCAACTGACAAGCAGGGGGAGATTATTAATATGGAACCAGAACAACCAATAAAAGAAAAATAGTTATTTTCAAAGTGTCTTAATCATCCCTATTTTTAAAAATTGGATTATTATTTAAAAACGTACTTAGCAGTAGCATTTAAGTCTCTACTCTGTATATGTTCGGAAAGTTAAAACTTAGTACAATCAACAAGAGAATACAGATGGTTTTGATTTAACTCAAACAACTCCTCAAAAAATAATTCATATTAATAATCTATATATGATTTGAATAAACCAAGGTATTTAATTGATAGCCTAAATATTTCCGAGAATTGTGTTTAAAACGTAAAGAGTTTATAACGTAAAGATTATAATACTTGACCTGATTTAAAAGGGGTAACAATGTACTTTAATATCTCTGACACGCTTTTACTGTGATTAAATGAATCTATTGTTGGAAGGCCCCTTAAAACTATAATATTCTAGCGAAAAATAGCATTTTGAGTTTCAAATGGTGAGATAACAGTAAATTAGAAATTAAAGAAAGATATTATTATGAAGTTGAAAAATAGCGAAGATGCCTACAGTAGGCAGAGAAAATAGGAAAGATTAAAAGAAGAGCGGTTTCTTTGACAAGCAAAAAAAAATTACATTATATTTAGATATCTCGGAAAGGGAGGGGGAGCAGAGAAATTTAAAACAAGGTGTGGGGGATTATAGAGAAAATAACATTTTTAATATCTCTGACACACACTTTTACAATGTTGAAAAATAGTGAAAAGAAAAGACTAAAAAAAACATTGGAAGAAAAAGATAGATACTTCTATAACCAGGTAAAAATGCTTACATTTTTATATTTCGGCTGCAGTTGTGTGCCTGAAGGCCCTGGCATAGCATGCTGGAGGGCAACCTCCTGACCTTGTGTAGGTGGGACAGCTCTTGAAGTCCCAGGCAACACATGATGGAGAGCGGACGGCCCGGCGGCTATTGAATTGTGTTCTTTGGTAAAATTCAGAAGAAAACTTGAACTTTTCTATCTTCTATTAAAAATTTGGGACAGTATTTTTAATTTTTTCATCTCTTTGAGAAAAATCTGAACTGAAGTGGAAAATTTTAATGTTATTTTGGGAAAATAGAATTGATCAATAACTTATTTCTTTTTCATTGAGAAAATTCAGAATCGAAGTTGAACTTTTCTTCTTCCAGGAAAATATTCACAACTATGGTATAGCCTTTTCTATCTACTAGGGAAAAATTTAGAATAGAACTTAAAATTTCTTTATGTCTTGGTGAATGTAAAACTGAAGTGGAAAATTTTTATTTTCTCTGGAGAAATTAGAATTGAATTGTGTTCTTTGGTAAAATTCAAAAGAGAATTTGAACTTTTCTATCTTCTGTGAAAAATTTGGAACATTATTTTAAATTTTTTCATCTCTGTGAAAAATCTGAAGTGAAGTGGAAATTTTTTATATTATTTGAAAAATAGAATTGAACAATAACTTATTTCTTTTCATTGAGAAAATTTAGTATTAAAGTGGAACTTTTTATCTTCAAGGTAAGTATTCGCATCTAAGGTATAACTTTTTGTATCTTCTTCGGTAAAAATTAGAATTGGAACTTTAATTTTTGTGTCTTTGGGGAAATAAGAACTGAAGTGGAAGCTTTTTATTTTGTTTGGTGAAATTAGAATTGAAGTGTGTTCTTCGGTAAAATTCAAAAGAGAACTTGAACCTTTCTATCTTCTATGAAAAATTTGGAACAGTATTATAAATTTTTTCATCTCTTTGAGAAAGATCTGAATTGAAGTAGAAAATTTTTATATTGTTTTGGGAAAATAGAATTGGTCAATAACTTATTTCATTTTCATTGAGAAAATTCAGAATCGAAGTTGAACTTTTCTTCCCTTCATCGACATAATTCAAAATTGAAGTAGAACTTTTTATCTTCATAGCAAATATTCGCAACAATGGCATAGCTTTTTCTATCTACTAAGGAAAAATTTAGAACAGAATTTCAAATTTCTTTATGTCTTTTTGAACTAAAAACTGGAGTGGAAGATTTGCATTTTCTCTGGTGAAATTAGAATTGAAGTGTGTTCTTTGGTAAAATTCAGAAGAGAGCTTGAACTTTTCGATCTTCTATGAAAAATTTGGAACAGTATTTTAAATTTTTTCATCTCTTTGAGAAAGATCTGAATTGAAGTGGAAAATTTTTATATTATGTTTGAAAAATAGAATTGATCAATAACTTATTTCTTTTCATTGAGAAAATTCCGAATCGAAGTTGAACTTTTCTTCACTTTATTGAGAAAATTTAAAATTGAAATAGAACTTTTTATCTTCATAGCAAATATTCGCAACTATGGTATAGCTTTTTCTTAAAACTGGAGTGGAAGATTTGCATTTTCTCTGGAGAAATTAGAATTTAATCGTGTTCTTTGGTAAAATTCAGAAGTGAACTTGAACTTTTCTATCTTCTATGAAAAATTTGGAACATTATTTAAAATTTTTTCATCTCTTTGAGAAAAATCTGAACTGAAGTGGAAAATTTGGTATCTTTGGTAGAAAACTTGCTAGTTTGAACAGGAGAAGTGTTATCACTGATGAAAAATATTATTTCTAAGAGAAATTGGTGTGTGTTCAGTAAAAGTATGTTAGTTTTAAGGTAAAATGTTGTTACTTTGATGAGAAGGTTTCTTAGTGTTAAGCAAAACTTGCTACTTCTGACAGAAAAGTTGTTATTACAATCAAAAAATTGTAACTTCTAAAAAAAATTTGGTAACTTTGGTAGAAAAGTTGCTAGTTCGAACAGAAAAAGTCTTATCACTGATGAAAAATATTATTTCTAAGAGAAATTTGTGTTTGTTCAGTAAAAGTGTGTTAGTTTTAAGGTAAAATGTCGTTACTTTGATGTGAAGGTTCGTTAGTGTTAAGCAAAACTTGCTACTTCTGACAGAAAAGTTGTTATCACAGTCAAAATGTTACTTCTAAGAAAAAATTTTGTATCTTTGACAGAAAACTTGCTAGTTTGAACCGAGAAAGTGTTATCACTGATGAAAAATATTATTTCTAAGAGAAATTTGTGTGTGTTCAGTAAAAGTATGTTAGTATTAAGGTAAAATGTCGTTACTTTGATGAGATAGTTTGTTAGTGTTAAGCAGAACTTGCTACTTCTGTCAGAAAAGTTGTTATCACAGTCAAAAAATGTTACTTCTAAAAAAAATTTTGTATCTTCGGTAGAAAACTTGCTAGTTCGAACAGAAAAAGTGTTATCACTGATGAAAAATATTATTTCTAAGAGAAATTTGTGTGTGCTCAGTAAAAGTTTGTTAATATTAAGGTAAAATGTCGTTACTTTGATGTGAAGGTCTGTTAGTGGTAAGCAAAACTTGCTACTTCTGACAGAAAAGTTGTTATCACAATAAAAAAAATGTTACTTCTAAGAAAAAATTCGGTATCTTTGAGAGAAAAATTGCTAGTTCGAACAGAGAAAGTGTTATCATTGATGAAAAATATTATTTCTAAGAGAAATTTGTGTTTGTTCAGTAAAAGTAAGTTAGTTTTAAGGTTAAATGTCGTTATTTTGATGAGAAGGTTTGTTAGTGTTAAGCAGAACTTGCTACTTTTGTCAATAAAGTTGTTATCACAATAAAAAAATGTTACTTCTAAGAAACAATTTTGTATGTTTGGTAGAAAACTTGCTAGTTCGAACCGAAAAAGTGTTATCATTGAAGAAAAATATTATTTCTAAGAGAAATTTGTGTGTGTTCAGTAAAAGTATGTTAGTATTAAGGTAAAATGTCGTTAACTTTGATGAGAAGGTTTGTTAGTGTTAAGCAAAACTTGCTACTTCTGACAGAAAAGTTATTATCACAGTAAAAAAAATGTTACTTCTAAATAAAATTTGGTATCTTTGGTAGAAATCTTGGTAGTTCGAAAATAAAAAGTGTTATCACTGAGGAAAAATATTATTTCTAAGATAAATTTGTGTGTGTTCAGTAAAAGTATGTTAGTATTAAGGTAAAATTTCGTTACTTTGATGAGAAGGTTTGTTAGTGTTAAGCAAAACTTGCTACTTCTGACAGAAAAGTTGTTATCTCATTAAAAAAATGTTACTTCTAAGAAAAAATTTGGTATCTTTGGTAGAAAACTTGCTAGTTCGAACTGAGAAAGTGTTATCACTGATGAAAAATATTATTTCTAAGATAAATTTGTGTGTGTTCATGAAAAGTATGTTAGTATTAAGGTAAAATGTCGTTACTTTGATGAGAAGGTTTGTTAGTGTTAATCAGAACTTGCTACTTCTGACAGAAAAGTTGTTATCACAATAAAAAATATTTTACTTCTAAGAAAAAATTTGGTATCTTTGGTAGAAAGCTTACTAGTTCGAACAGAAAAAGTGTTATCACCGACGAAAAATATTATTTCTAAGAGAAATTTGTGTGTGTTCAGTAAAAGTATGTTAGTATTAAGGTAAAATGTTGTTACTTTGATGAGAAAGTTTGTTAGTGTTAAGCAGAACTTGCTACTTCTGACAGAAAAGTTGTTATCCCAGTCAAAAAAATGTTACTTCTAAGAAAAATTTGGTATTTTTGGTAGAAAACTTGCTAGTTCGAACAGAAAAAGTGTTATCACTGATGAAAAATATTATTTCTAAGAGAAATTTGTGTGTGTTCAGTAAAAGTATGTTAGTATTAAGGTAAAATGTCGTTACTTTGATGAGAAGGTTTGTTAGTTTTAAGTAGAACTTGCTACTTCTGACAGAAAATTTGTTATCACAATAAAAAAAATGTTACTTCTAAATAAAATTTGGTATCTTTGGTAGAAAACTTGTTAGTTCGAACAGAAAGTGTTATTATTGATGAAAAATATTATTTCTAAGAGAAATTTGTGTGTTTTCAGTAAACATTTGGTGGTATTAAAGAAGATTGTTGTTACTTTGATGCACACATTTAAAATACTTGTGATTTTATTAATAATATTTGATTTTTGTTCTGAAAAGATACAAAAAAGCCTTTTGAAAGTATTGCTTGGTGATGGGATATTCAAAAAGCCATAAAGTAAAGTTGTGTGTGAAAAGGATGAGTAATTCAAGTTGTAAAATTGGTTTAGGAGGGACATTACGGAAAGAACTTGTTCTGAAATAATATAAAAAAAAAGTCTTTTGAAAAGTACTGCTTGGTGATGGGATATTCAAAAAGCCATAAAGTAAAGTTGTGGGTGAAAAGGATGAGTACTTCAAGTTGTAAAATTGGTTTAGGCGGAACATTACGTAAAGAACTTGTTCTGAAATAATATAAAAAAGTCTTTTGAAAAGTACTGCTTGGCGTTGGGGTATTCAAAAAGTCATAAGGTAAAGTTGTGGTGAAAAGGATGAGTACACCAACTTGTAAAATGGGTTTAGGAGGGAATATTAAGAAAAGAACTTGTTCTGAAAAGATTTAATAAAGCCTTTTGAAATGTGGGGGCCTTCTATGTGTCACGTGCACATAAAAAGTACACGTCAGATGGAAAATAAAAGACTTATTTCAGCGAAGAACTGGGACATGAGCATTTCCCCACATTTCCCACGTCAACCCAAAAAGACCAGGATGTGGCATTGGCCCGTTTGAAACCAAATTTCCCCGTCCCCATAATAATTGACTTTGTACGGAAGAATCAAGATATTAGGTCGTCAATTAAAAAAAAATCGTCATTTTAATTTCTGATGACCAGTTTCCTTGCGGTCAAGTTTGTTAAGCTACTTTAATTTTATGATTCTAGTAACATTGATTCTAGTAACGTTTTTCAGTATTAGTCTAAATATAGGTACTTTCAAAGACCCCACTGCCTTCCCTTGACGTGCAAATAACCAAATAAGAGTTCAAGTATGGATAACTTTATTTGCTGATGACGGCCGCTGGGAATGTGATCGAAATATCCAGAATTTTTATCATTGTTTTTCACTGTCTAATAAAAGGATTTATCCCTATTTGAACTGTTATTTGTAGTCTAATCGTCAGCCAAGGTATTACTCTGGCTTTTTCCATTGAGCTAAAAACGGGTTGGTAAGCAAAGACTTTACCAAAATTTAGTAGCTGACATGCCTTTTTGACAGTCGCCACTGAGGTTAAGCGAAAGGATAAGTGTTGCCGTTCCTTATCCTAAATTAAATAAAAAAAACAAGATTTTTCTTCAGTGAAAGTAAGGGCTGACATTAAAACTTAAAACGAACAGAAATTAATCCGTATATGAAAGGGACTGTTCCCCCTCCTCAACGCCCCGCTCTTTACGCTAAAGTTTTTTTTTATAGAAAATTAGAGATGTGAGAAAGAATTCCCTGCGCTGTCACATTTGAAATTCCTAGGAAACTATTTCCCGCGTTAATATCTTCATCTCATAGGTGTTACTAGCTACACTTTTTAAGTTTCCATATAATATTAATTTTTCTCTAAGACCTAAAGATCGAAGAAGCCTTATTTAAAAATAGAACTTCTATCTATTTAGAATCTCGCATAATTCCAAGATAACAAGTGATGTCATTTCTAATTCTCCTTTCTTGAATCAATAATTCCCCTTAGAAACAACTAATTAATTCCCCTTTCGTGAATCAATAAATTCCCCTCGATTATGCAAATCGATTTCTCGGAAATTCTCTCCCTTCGATTATGCAAATCAATTTCTCAGAAAAACTCTCCCCTTCGTGGATCGGTAATCCTTGAATAAATTATAGCCCGTCAGCGTTAGACTAAATTGTAGATGGCAGCAGTGGTGTGGGTCACGAGTAGCACCCCCTTTCTACTAATAAGTCCTTTTTAAAGTTTCTACGACAAAGGATTCCATTAAAATCTTATATGCCTCTAGGGCTTAACTTATAACCCTTTCCCTGAGGGTTATGGGGGAGTGTCCTCCTCGAAAACATAATTTCTATCTGGAAATCCACTACACTTAACAAAATGGCTGTCTCAAAATTTTGATTGGATCTGTTTGGGGAAATGGTGGGCGTGGAAGGGGTATTAGTTGCCATCCGATTATTTTCAATTATTAAAAAGGGCACAAGCCACTCTAATTTCCAATCGAATGAGCCCTTTTCGAAGTTTCTAAGACAACTCCTTCGATACGAAGTGCCCTGGTCTAAAACAAAAAAAAATAATAAATAATACATTGTGCCAACATCGTTCTTTACTTAGGCAGCGCAATTGCGCTGCCTATGATACTAGGTGCTACCAAGATGTTACACGATAAATCAAACCATTATTTTTATGCCTGTTAATGACTGTAAACTTATTATTTTTATGCCTAAGTTTATAAGATAATATTAGTTGTATACTGAAGTTACTGATATCACAGCTCCTGTAGGACTATGAAAAGCGTTCTAGATTAGTTTGTTGGTGTCAGGCTACGTATTTACTTTTTACTCCTAAATCAATATTCTTGTTCTTTATACTTAGCTTTTGTGTTTCCAGTAAAGCGCTAGTTTTCTGTAATGCTACAAAAGGCAATATCACCAGTTCATTTATTTGCACTGGTTTTATGGATACATGTAAGATATGCTATGAAGTAATAATTTTTGTTGGTTTTTAAGTTTCAACTTCGCTCTTTACTTCCCTCGGGAAAACTTTTTTAAATTTTCCCTCGGGAAACTGTTTTTTCAAATTAATTAATTCTTAAGGGCCACCAATTCGTCAGAGAATTAACAATAAAAGCTCATTATCAAACGGTGTATACGAAAGACACGGGTATTTGGCCTTGCTCAGGGGCCCGGGAATAATAACATTTTTCTACAATGTTATCTACTTTCAAATAAGTCGTCTGTTTTTTGCTTTTTTACAATTTTTTAGTAACCTTCCCCCTCTGACACAAAAATTTTGCATCGAAACATGGCATTAAAAGTATGTTTTACTTCGCATCTCTTTTCAACTTTCCTTTTAAGAAATATACAATTTTGTCACGTGAAAAAGCCACGGGGTTTATTGTCCTTGGGATTTTAGGTAGATAAAAAATTAAGTACTTATGAAATATTATGCTATGTGAAACCTATACTGATTTTAGAATCCTAAAGGACCTTAAAAGAATTCAAGATATGTAATTAATATAAATTAATGAAGTTAAATGTTAAATTATCCAAACTTTTAAGGGATAAATATCAGTATATGTCAATTAAACTGACAATCAACGGTCATTTGTTTTTTTTTAAACTAGCCAAAAAGGCACTATATATATACTTTTAATACTACCACTACAATTACTTTAACTAATGGCGCTAAGGGTATTAAGGTAAAACTTCTAGGGAACGTTAAGGGGGAGTTTTAATTAAACAAAAACAGTATTCATATAGGTTTTCAAAAGGGCATATAAGCAATATCATAGACAGTAACACTCTGTAATAGCTAGAAATACCATTGAAACTTCTTATGGAGTTAATTCGATTCAAAATGAAAAGTTCTAGAGCTTTTTTTAAGAGTAAAAAGAGATTGGAGGGCAAGCAGCCCTTCTCTCAAGCTCGTTCATTTTCCAAACACATCCAGTCACAAGTTTAAGGGCGTTATTTTGTTCAGCATAGTAGAACGGTCGAGCAGCTATGGCTCTAGGAGTATTGGGCATGTCAAACCCCCACAATTATGCAATTTGTTCATTATGCCTTAAAACTAAATGTTTCTTTAAAAATAAATGAAGTGGCATTGTGTTTATGGTTGCCAAAAAGCTACCTCAGCAATATGTCGAGAATGACCGGGGGTATTAAGGTGAAACTATCGGGGCTACTCCTATTACCACTTCTGGTTTTACAATCTTACAATTTTCAAACAGTTCGTGGTAACGAACTGTAAGTAAGGAGCGACCCGGCTCAATGGTAACCGAAACTCTAGAAAATGGGTTTTTGATACCAATAGATACATCAAAAGAATCATATTTCAATGCTGATTTCAAATATATAACTTTCATCAAGTTTAGTGCTACCCATCAAAAGTTAAGCGCCTGAGAAAATTTGACTTATTTTCTAAAATAGGAGGAAAGACCCCCTAAAAATTAGAGAACCTTAATGAAAATCGCACCACCATATTCAGAGTATCAGAAAACCTTACTATACAGGTTTCAAGCTCATATCTAAAAAAATGTGGAATTTTACATTTTTTGCCAGAAGAAAGATCACGGATGCGTGTTTATTTTTTTCTTTTTTCCAGGGGTGATCGTATCGACCCAGTGGTCTTATAATATCGTGGAAGGACTCATTAGAACGGAAATTAAAAGTTCTAGTGCCCTTTTTAAGTGACCCAAAAAAATGGAGGGCAACTAGGCCCCCTCCCACGCTCATTTTTTTCCCAAAGTCATCCGATCAAAATTTTGAGATAGCCATTTTGTTCAGCAAGGTCGAAAATATGATAAATATGTCTTTTAGGATGACTTAATCCCCGAAGTCCCCGGGGGAGGGCTAAAAGTTATGAACTTTACCCAATGTTAACATATAGTATTGGTTATTGGGAAGTATACAGACGTTTTCAGGAGGTTTTTTTCTGGTAGTGAGGGGGGGGGGTGGGTCGGGGGTTATGTTGGAGGATCTGTCCATGAAGGAAGTTTTCATGGGGAAGGGAAATTGCCATGAAGGGGGCGCCGGACTTGCCAGCATTATTTATTGGTAATTGGGAAGTATACAGACATTTTCAGGAAGGATTTTTTTTCTGGAGGATGGGGCTGGAGGAGGCGGTTACTCGGAAGAATCTTTCCGTGGAGGTAGTTTCTTTGGCGTAGGGGACATTTCTATGAAGGGGGTGCCGGATTTCCAAGCATTATTTAAAAAACGATCAGAAATTAAATTAAAAAAAAGCAAGTTTTTTTCAACTGAAAATAAGAAGCAACATTAGAACTTAAAACTAACAGAAATTATAACGTATATGAGGGGGTTCTCCCCAAAGTCAATACCTCGCTCTTTACGCTATAGTTTTTTTTAGTGCTTTCAAAAGAGCTATCTATTCTAACTAAACGGCCTTTGTGATTTAGGGGTTTGTGAATTAAATTTGTTTTTAACTTTTAACGTAAAGAGTGAGGTATTGACTCAGGGGAGAACCCCTTCATATACGTAATAACATATACGTAATAAAAAAACAAGCGATACGGCTCAATAGTGATCAAAAATTTTAAAAACGGAATTTTGATGTCCATAAATGTATCAAAAGAATGGGTTTATAATGCTGATTCTAAATATATAAATTCTATTAAGTTTAGTATTACTCATCAAAGGCTACGAGCCTGAGAAAATTTATCCGATTTTTTAAAGAGGGGGGAAACATCCCCTACAAGTGAAAGAATTTTAATGAAAATCACACCGTCAGATTCAGCGTATCACAAAACCCTATTACATAGGTTTCAAGCTCATATCTGCAAAAATCTGCAACTTTGTATTTTTTGCTAGAAGAATATAGAAGTTAGTTACGTAAGTTAATTTGTAAATTACGTCATAACCAAATTTAGAGACATCCATTTAGCAAAAGAAAAGTAAAATTTTTATACAAATTTTGTTTACTTATTCAATGACGGTGAGCCAAAATACTAGTTGCATTAAGTAAAAAAGGATCAGAAATTAAATAAAAAAAAACAAGTTTCTTAAACTGAAAGTAAGGAGCGACATTAAAACATAAATCAACCAGAAATTATTCAGTATATGAAAGGGGCTGTCCCCTCCTCCACGCATCACTCTTTACGCTAAAATTTGATTTTGTCTCGCAAATTTTTTTTTCCAAACACTAAAAAACTTTAGTGTAAAGAGCGAGGCGTTGAGGAGGGGACAGCCCCTTTCATATACGAAATAATTTCTGTTCGTTTTAAGTTTTAATGTCGCTCCTTACTTTCAGTTTTAAAAACTTGTTTTTTTTTTATTTAATCAACATACAAAAAGCAAGGCAAACTATGGATTCTTGTAGAAATTAATTAAATAAAGAAGTTTTTTTCAACTGAAAGTAAAGAGCAATATTAAAACTTAAAACGAACAGAAATTACTACGTATATGAGGGTGTTCGCCCCCTCGTTAATACCTCGCTCTTTATGCTAAACTTCAAATTTTGTTCCAATTCTTTAAGAATGACCCCGGAATCACAAAGGCCGTTTAATTAGAATAAATAGCTCTTTTGAAAGTACTAAAAAAAAATTAGCGTAAAAAGCGAGATTATGACCTTATGACCTGAATATAATTTACGCTTTACTGAAAGCAAAATACGTTTCAAATGTTTTCTCTTTTTTTAATCTTATAAATAAAAAAATATTGAAACTTTAAGGAATGAATATCAGTATATGTAAATTAAACTGGCAACCCACAGTCATTTTTTTTTTTCAGGGAAGTGCAAATTATTATCTTGTCTTGAGAAGGCATGGGGGTTATCTGCTCTGCTCATGTTAATTTTTGCCTGTTTTGAGTTTGGCTCGGATATTTATTGTAACTTCGGTTGTTCTTACTTTCATTTATTTATTGATTGTGATTTATGGTAATTTTATGCTTGGAAGATTATTTGACTTTACTTTTGCTCATTTTTGGCTAAATGGAGCTCTTTACTTTTCTTTAAAGAACTTGTTTTGCGGGAGAGTATTTTAAAGTAATTAATTTTAAATGCTTTGTTTTGGCATAAGGAAAGAATGGTATTGTCACGCTAATATAAATGAAGGCTCATTAGTATGAAAGCTGATCCCCCGCTTGATTTATATAAAATCGATTATATAAATCACAAAACGATTTATATAAATCGCTTAATGATATATAAATCCGTTGAAAATCACATCCGTTATTCTGAATTAAAAGATTTGTAGAACCATAAATTTCATGTAATTGATAAACTAAGCATGTTCATAAAATAGTTTCTATTAATATTTGACAAATAATATGGGGGTCGTGTCCTCTTAATACAAGATTTTATTTAACGAGGTCCGGGGTAATATTTCCAGGGAAATGAGCATAAAAGATAAGATCATATTCATCATTAGGCATAGCAAGTCTAGGCAAATGCAGGTTAGACACATTGAATATTTTTCTTGGCTTCTAGAATTTGATTAGGGCTATTCTTGTGCACATACTTTTTAAATTTCTCGCAATATTTTTTTAGCTTTAACGGCTGCAGTGAACCGTTTCTGTGTGAAAATTTTCCCAATTTTCTCGTATTTGCTATCGTGAGCCGTTTTGTGCTGAAAAAAAAATCGCATCAATAGGAACCATAGGTAAGAGCGTGGATATAGAGGCGGTAATACTTAAGTACCGTATGTATTTTTTGAAATTTATCCGCAAATTAGTTTTATAAATTAGTGATAGTGGTTTTCTATCGTCAACAGGTTTTTTTTAATGATTATTGATTTTATGATAAAATTACAAGAACAATAGCAATCTATTCTTAATCTAATGAAATCTTACCCAAACCAAAGTTTCCGCAATTAACCTTTCATTATGCCTAAAGAAAGCATTATAGCAAAGTTCAAACTGATTGTCATTTTGATAAATAGATCATTCAATCAGCTTTTGCTTGATCACCGCAATCTTTCTGGCCACAAAATATTATTTAATCGACAAAGAGTCAAACGATTGCTATTTCACCAGCCGTGACCTTTTGAAAGAAACTATTTTGTTTAACCTTGCTTCACTGAAGATATAATTTCATCTAAGGAGGATTTGACAAAATTTCAATGGGATCTTTCGACCGTGAAATCTAGATTTAATATGTCCTGCAGATTTTACCTTTATCGTTTCCGTACTGTGTGACTACATTTCGCAAATTCCACTTTGTCATTTCGTATAAAGGACCAAAAAAAAAGGTGAATAAATTAAGCTTAAACAATCTCGAGGGGTCACCCACTTTACCTGCTCTGGTATACATCTTGGGTGCGACTAGTTTCGCTAAACATAACGGACATATGTCTCGCTGCGCCTCCTTGCA
This sequence comes from Artemia sp. Qi Xiang Cuo, assembly GCF_049724085.1. Lineage (NCBI taxonomy): Eukaryota > Metazoa > Arthropoda > Branchiopoda > Anostraca > Artemiidae > Artemia > Artemia sp. Qi Xiang Cuo. Next base: position 1,348,820 of record NC_142800.1, on the reverse strand, counting down.
CCACGCTTGTCACACTTTGTGAAACATTGCGCACGCCACCGGTTGTAGACGACTTCTGGAAGTGGGAGTACCTCAGAAAAAGTGCTGTACGTGCAAAACATTTAGCTGTAAACCAATCAAGGAGACTTCTTTGTTATCCTTCCTCCAAATTTCAAACAATTAGAAGATTACTTGGTATGAGACAATATCAAACCCTTTTCTACACATATATAATTGCTTGACGTCCTTCTTCAAGCAAGTTCAACTTAAACAAGACAAGGGTTGCCGATAAGACGAATTTTTGAGGTGGTTGTGCATTAGATTGTTCAAATTGTTACATTTCTCCACAGTTTATAGAATTAGACTTGACGTCCTAATTATATAAACAGTGCATTTCTCTCAGTGATTTTTCGTTCTTGTTTATTATGCCCTCGGTGTGTTTTTACCCGAAAAATAGGGCCTTGAGAGCATTTTCACTTTTATGACTATGCTACCTATAGCATGAACCTGGTAGAATTGAGTAATATTATTAATTTAAAAAACAAGGTTTTTCTGAGGGAAGTACAGAGCGAAGTTGAAACTTAAAACGGACAACAATTATTACTTCACAGCCTATTATCACTATATATATTAATACACCTAGTACAAATAAACCAACTAATTATGTTTCCCTATTCTTTTATGATTATACAAGACTAGCGCTTTACTGAAAACACAAAAGTCAAGTATAAAAAACAGGATTATTGATCAAACAGTTCGTGGTAACTAACTGTAAGTAAGGAGCGACCCGGCTTAATGGTAACCGAAACTCTAGAAAACGGATTTTGGGTACCAATAGATACATCAAAAGAATGGGATTTTAATGCTGATTTAAAATATATAAGTTTCATCAAGTTAGTTATGCCCATCAGAAGTTACGCGCCTGAGAAAATTTGACTGATTTTAGAAAAAGGGGGGAAAGACCCCCTAAAAATTATAGAACCTTAATGAAAATCACACCATCATATTCAGCGTATAAGAGAACCCTACTGTAGAGGTTTCAAGCTCTTATTTACAAAAATGTGGAATTTTGCATTTTTTTTGCCAGAAGAAAGATCACGGGTGCGTGTTTATTTGTTTTTTTTGTCTTTTTTCCGAGGGGTGATCGTATCGACCCAGTAGTCCTAGAATATCGTGGGAGAGTTAATTGGAACGGGAATTAAAAGTTCTAGTGACCTTTTTCAGTGAACAAAAAAACGGAGGGCTACTAGGCCCCCTCCCACGCTCATTTTTTCCCAAAGTCACCCGATCAAAATTTTGAGATAGTCATTTTGTTCAGCATGGTTGAAAATATGATAAATATGTCCTCTAGGATGACTTAATCCCCCGAAGTCTGGGGGGAGGGCTGAAAGTTATGAACTTTACCCAATCTTAACACATAGTATTGGTTATTGGGAAGTATACAGACGTTTTCAGGGGGATTTTTCTGGTAGTGGGGGGGGTCAGGGTTTATGTGGGAGGATCTTTCCATGAAGGAAGTTTTCATGGGGGAAGGGCGCCGGATTTCCCAGAATTATTTAAAAAAAGATCAGAAATTAAATATAAAAAAACAAGTTTTTCAACTGAAAGTAAGGAGCAACATCAAAACTTAAAACGAGCAGAAAATATTACGTATATGATTGGGTTCGCCCCGTAATCAGTACCTCGCTCTTTAAGCCAAATATTTTTTAGTACTTTTATAAGAGCTATTTATTCTACGTAAATAACGGCCTTTGTGATTAAGGGGTCATTTTTAAAGAATTGGAACAAAATTCGAACTTCAGTTTAAAGAACGAGGTATTGACTAGGGGGCAAACCCTCTAATATACGCATTAAAAATATATGAATATAAGTAGTAAGGCAATACTGAATCCCACGAGTGATTGCGTAATAAGCCTTACCACGGGCCAGGCATCTATATATTTGAACCCTACGCCTGAGGCATAGTTATGTGTGTAGGTTTCGAACGAATTGGGGTTACCAGGGTCCTTTGCATAGAGGTAGCGTTTCTATAGAAGCTATAGTAATTTAAAATATCATATGGACTTTGCTTGAAGGTATATACTTTGCGTACGTGCCCATACCAAACAGGTTGGTTATAATCTGTTCTGCTTCAAGTTTTTTCTGGCACAATTAACTGAATTTCTATTTCATGATAAACAAGTTTTTTTTTTAGGTTACATCCGTGTTGGAAAAACCGGTGGATCTTTTTTAGAAGCTAATTATTTTTTGTATATATTCAAGTTTCAAATTGGATAGCTCAACAGTTTGGAACAGTTTATTGAACATAACACAACTGTCATTTTTTGTAATTACATATAAAAAATGGATAATTCAAAGCAATTTCTGGTGAGTAAAAATTTTCTCATTATTAAAAAGAAATTGTCATTAAGTTAAGGAAGAAATTCTTACAATACACTAGAACTAAGGGTACTTATATACTTAGAAGTCTATTGTTTTTAGGAGCTGAAACCTCTAAATAATTCTCCTATAGGTTGAAGCTTACGGCGGCTTTTTTTTTTTTATTTTTTTTTTTTAAAAAACTTACAGGCCCGTCTGAATTTAAGGTGTGATTTTTATAATTATCTGTTAAAATTTTTAGTGATTTTTTTTAAAAAATTGATTATATATTTTGAAAAAAAAAAAAATGTTTTGCACTACTTTAAATGCATAAAATAAAATTAGTTATTTTCCCAAAAATAAAAGGCATTTTTTTTTTCAAGGAGGTGTAAAAATTAAAAACCCCCCCTTCTGAAAAGAGGTCACGATATAGCGAAAGTATATTAATTCAAGCTACAATACCTTCAGTTATAAAATTAGCTCCTAGAACTACACAAGACCAGCCAATGCCTGCGAATCTTTTAATGACAGGGACCTCTGACCCCCGTGTTAGCTCCATATCAGCTGTACGTATCTTGAAAAGGGAGTGGACTGCCTTATATAATGACTCAGCTCAACCTACTGAAGATTGTGACCTTAACCCCCCTCAAGTATTACAAAGGAGTTCAGATATAGAAGTCCAATCTGAATTTGTAAGTATATACATATTTTTTTTGTTTCTATCCCTATTTTCAAAAAGTAAGGTAAATTTTCTCAGGGGCATACCGTTTTAAAAACCTAAAATTTTTTTTTAAGCTATTTAATTTTCTTTTATTAACCAAATTAGCGATATATATATAAAGGAGTGCTTATAATGAATTTCTATAACAAAAAAAAAAACCTTAAAAATTAACTTATAAATACTTTTATTTCTAATCCAAAATTCCTTTTCGAAAAAAAAAACTAACTATTTGAAAAAAAAAACGAAAGTGAAAACAATTTCTCCTATACAGTTAACGCGCACTTTTAGACTGGTATTTTCGTTCCTAATGCATTTGAATACATCCGCTATACTTATCAGATCTATCATCGCCTTTCAATCCGATATGAATTCTAAGTAGGGTCGCATGCACATTGGACTTTAAATAGCAAGATGTGTATCTTCAATAAGCAATTTACACAGTGAAAAAGGTTTTTTTTTGATAATTTCCAAATATGTCTTCGCGGTAATGTTAAGAAACATTATTTGGGTGAAGCCGTTTTTTGATCGTTTCATTGAAACACTTAGGTGTTTACGAGAAAGACTTTGAGGTTGTTCTATTTGAATAGTGTTGTGAAGTCCAATACCCCATCCCCCTCCCTCGAAAGTGTATCGATCCTCCTCCATCGAAGGAAGCCCCCGGTTCCCACGGGTCATCCGTGGGTGAGGGGGAGGGGAGGGAGGGTTCTAAAAAAGGACCATCCAACATTTTAATTGCACTTTAATTGTTGATATGGATGGAGAAAAGAGTTCTTCTTGGCAAAAGACACAGGAAAATATTGATTATTGAGAAGGTAGCATCATCAACCACCGACATATGAGGTTTATACTTTTAAAAAATACAAAGTTCAATATTCGAAACTAGCTTCAGCAGGAGCTTAGGATAGTAGTGGTGACAATTTAGATATAAGGAGCAATTGCCCCCCTATTTTTGAAAAAATACCTTATTGTTGTATTTATATTTTTAAAAAAAATACAAAGTACAATATTAGAACCTATATTCAGCAGGAGCTTAGGATAGTAGTGGGGGCAAGTGCCCCCCCCTATTTTTGAAAAAAATACCTTTTTGGCATTTATACTTTAAAAAATTAAAAAGTTCAATATTAGAAGCTATCTTCAGCAGGAGCTTAGGATAGTAGTGCTGACAATTGAGATATAAGGAGCAATTGCCCCCTATTTTTGAAAAAATACCTTTTTGTGGCATTTATACTTTTTAAATATACAAAGTTCAATATTTGAAGCTAGCTTCAGCAGGAGCTTAGGATAGTAGTGGTGACAATTGAGATATAAGGGGCAATTGCCCCCTATTTTTGAAAAAAAAAAAAAAAATACCTTTTTTGGCATTTATACTTTAAAAAAATACAAAGTTCAATATTCGAAGCTATCTTCAGCAGGAGTAAGGCAATGTAACTTTTTTTTTCTTATTCTTTTAATTGTTCAGGTGGTGATGGTAGTGATAGTGGGACAATGGCTATGAGAAATTGACAAAGTTTATTAACTATAAAAAAAATTACATAAAAAATAAAACTTTTTTTTTCTACAGATTAAAAATATAGCACCACCACCAGCGACACCATTGAGTGATGAGGCAACTATATTTACAGGACCAATTCTGTCACCACCAGCAGAGTTCAGGGATGAGGCTACACTGGTGCTAGAGAATATGGAGTGGGAAAGTGGCTTCCTTAACGATGTTTTTGGGGAAATGGCCAGCCTGGATGACTTAAGCTGTGATATTGACATGTTTGAGGATCCGGTGTGGACAGATAGTTTCATGCGCGAATATTTAGATGATGATGTTACAAGTAAATCTGAACCGGGTCCTCATAACGAAAGTCCATCAGAGGACAATACCGGCTGGCTCGACCAATTGTCCCCAAACACCTTAGAATATGTGCTAGGGGACCTCATGCCACATCCCCCCAATATGATTGAACAGACTGGGAGTGGTGTTATTGATAATTCTCTGTCACCCCCAACCGCTCCACTTAATGCTATAGATAGAAGTAGTAGTAATACAACAGCAACAGTATCCCCTCTTCCGGTTTTTTTTCTCTCCAACTCTGCCTTGCATCACACATTAGTCTACAGCGCCAAATTCGGTGACCCTTTCAACTCTCTTGTGTCGGGGTATATAATAACCGATCCCCTGGCCATTACACATTCTTATCCTGATAAGATTCGAGCCCTTCTTGAACCGCAATGGGGGGGGGGGGGGGGGGGGGTCAGTTTAAAAGCATCAATAGCACTAAAAATATTTTTTTTAAATGAAAGTGCGGGTGAGATGTATTCGAAATACTTGCACACAGAGATGTTGGAAATACACCCGCATTTATGAAATTATGGGGAGGTTTTTCTAAATTGGGCTAATAGTATTCACAGTAAGTGGGATAATTATACCGAGGGGGGGTGTTGATATTTAGTTTAAGTTAGAGACAGTTTAACCGTTAATATATGTTGGTTTAAAAAGGATTTTATTCTCCGCGGGGGAATGGGGTCGACTAAATGAAAAGATAAGCAAGAGTTATATTGGCCTAAGGGGATATGACGAATCTATTTAGATACGCGGCTGCAGTGTTTCAACTATACATTTTTGATTGCAGCATACAGACCACTGCGCGATGATGCATCTAAGAAGAAGTTGGATAAAATGGCAGTTAATGGTAGGGAGGGTTCAAAGTTCCCCAAAGTAGATTTTAATTGTTTAAATGGTCAATATCCCGTGACACTAAAAGGAATAGATATTTTTGAGCGGGCTAATGCACATTTAAAGATTGGTGTCACGGTGTTACAGTATGAAACAGAATTTGAAGAGGGTCAGTTTTCCGATAAGAAGGGTGTATTATTTCCAGTGCGGGCTCCTTCAATTGAATCAGTAGAACATTGGGTGTGGCTTCTATACACCCCACCCACAGACTCCGATTAATTTGGTCATTTCAATCAGATTAGGTATTTTAGTAGGTTTTTTTGTGTGGTTAAAAAGGGGGGGCGTGGGGGTGTGTGTTATTACTGTCCAACATGCCTCTCAAGATTTCTCTCTGATTTAAAGTTAAAGCTTCACCTTACACACTGTAACCGTCATGTGTACCCGTCTGTGGAGACAGTTGGTGGTGATAGAGTGATATTACGTTTTAAAAATTTTCAGAACACACTCTTGCAGAGCAATCATATCGCTGTGGACTGCGAAGCTAAACTGACAGACGTGTGCGATCTGTCAAATCATGTTAAAATACATGAAGCCATAGGGGTCTCTTAAGCTCAAGCGCAACGAGATTCCAATAATATCATGCAAGAGCTGGAGGTAGTGGAGATGTTGAGTGACGGTGAAGACTTCATGCGCTCGGCAGTGGTCAGTCTAGTCAAAACAGCGAACAGTGCAATTTCGCGCCTTCGCTATACAAACTATCCTATGGTCCTATCACCAGATGACATAGTGGCCATTAAAAATCGTAAAATGTGTTGGGTTTGCAAGGGAGAATTTGATGATGGTGCTGGGAATGGGGGAGGAGGAAGGTGATTGACCATTATCATTTTTGATAGGAACGTACATCGGGAGGGAGTGACTGTAGAGGGATAGCAAATCGGTCATACAATTTAAATGTTAGACAACAATTTTGCTTGCAGGTTTTTATAAAAAATTCTAATTACGACTTAACGATTGTTCTACAAGCGTTGTCCCAAATTTCCAAGGGGGAGTTGTAGATCACGCATGGATAGATGGTTCTTTTTCATATAATATCATACCCAAATCATCGTAGAAGCTACTGCTGCTAGAATACATTTTGAAAACAGTTGACAGGGGTAGCACGTGCCTGAATAAAATACGTTTCTTAGACTCATTCAGCTTCTTCCCCAAATCTCTAAGTCAATTGATTCAGGTGCAGAAAAGTGACAATTTTGATAGCTTCCCCCTCCTAAAACAGCGCTTCCCCGATGATGAAATGTATGATTTATTAACGTGTAAGGGTATATATCCATATGATTATTACAACTCTGGCTCGAGGCTAGATGAAGTGTCACTACCGCCCATTGAAGCTTTGTACAATTCTCTTACTGAGAGTGAGTGCACCACTAGCGACTCCGAATTTGCTAAGAGGGTTTGGGTAAAGGGAGGATGTAAAAATGGGTGGGATTATTGTAAACTTTACTTGGCTAGTGACGTACTCACTCTTCTGGATATTGTGTGCAAAAAATACGGATAAAATCTATGGGGAATTTGGGTTGGATTTAGGTTATTATTTTTCCACTCCCCATTTGGTGATGGACTTGATACTTAAAATCAGCAAAGAAGAAATAGGTCTGATCGCCGAAGTGTATCAGCATCTGTTTGTAGATAGATCAATGCGGGGTGGCTATGTTTTTCACGAGGATCGTATCATGAAAACTGATCCGAGTGGACAGCACACCGATGAAAAGCCGGACGCAGTTTTTTTGGATATGAATTCTCTTTACCCATCGGCAATGCCTCACTACTGTTTGCCGTGTGGCAATTATAAATGGCTTGACAATCCCTGTGCTTCGAATGTCCCTGACATTGCCAGTGTTGAGGAGAATGGGGCACAGGGATGGTTTTTTGAAATTGACGGTGAAATACCCATGGAAATCCATGACTCGGTAAAGGACTTTGTTTTTCCGTGCATAAATAGACCGGTGGGTAGGGACTCTCTGAGCCCCTACAATTTATCTTTATTAGAGGATGGGAGTATGCACTGGGTACCTTCAAAACAAAAACTAATTGCCGACCTCAACCCGAAACAGAATATTGTTGTTCATCACGTGCTATTGAAAGGGATGGTGTCCAATGGTTTCAAAGTCACAAAGATTCATAGAACCCTCCTATTTGATAAAAAGACTGACATGAAAACGTTTATTGACACCTTCGTCAGTAAGCGTTCACAAGCAAAAAAGAAGGTTGAAATATAAGTCTCTAAACTCATTTTGAACTCAGCTGTCGGTAAAATTTGTGAGAGCGTACGAAACAGAAGTCGATGTGACATTGTAACCAACCCCAAAGATTGTGCTCGAATCATTGCAGATCCAAACTTCACATCTTTCACAATCATATACTCAAATATGTTTCTACTACATCGCAATAAAATAAACATTGTATTAAAGAAAAAGATTGCGGTCGGATGGGCAATAACCTAAAAATCCAAGAAACTCTTGTTTTAATTTTATTATAATGTATACAGTGTGCTGGGGCTTACGGATGGACAAGTTCAAATGTATTACGGGGACATTGACTCACTCCTGTTAAAATTCAAAACTAAAAATCGATTGAAAGATTTGGAAAATGGCGAGTACATTAGCTCGCGAATGGACTACACTAATTGGGACGAATCCCTCTACCCAGAGCTAGTGAAACGCCAGGCCCCAAATCAATTGTTAACGCTAAAATCTGAAACGGGTAGTCATCTGATATCCAGTGGTGCGTTTCCTTGTCCGAAGGTGTACTGTGTGGAAACGCACGGCAAGGATATCAAACAAGTTTGCAGGGGGGTACCTACACACTTTGTAAAAAATAATTTCGATATGAGTGTGTATAGAAACTGATTGGAACGTAGTTTAGTGCCAAGGGCGAAAGTCATGGCGATTCGCTCTTTACAATTTAAAAACTACACAGTTAGAGTTGAGAAAAACGCCATGTCTGCCATATCGTAAAATGTATCTTTACTTGTGGTTGGTGTTAAGTTATTGCCAAACGTTAATTATTTAATTACAGATCTTGTTTAATTTAAAGCTTACACAAAACAAATCGGTATAAAAAAATTAAATTAAATTCAATAAAAAAAAAAAAAGTATAAATTGGGTGGGAGGTTTTTTTTGGGTAATTAGGTTTTTTTTTTTAATTCTTTTTTTCTCTATCACAATAAATTTTCAATGTGTGTGTGTGTGTGTGTGTGTTGGCACGGCAGATCAATTTCCATTATTTAATGCCAACCCCCCGCCCCGGGCCCGCCGCCGTGGGCCCCGGCGCCCGGCGCTTCCCGGCCCGCCCCTGGCCGCCGCAGAGGCCGCCCCCGGGGGGAGGGGGACCCCAAAATTTAAAATGCTGTAAATAAAAGTGTATGATATTTCAAGTGCACATTAGTCCAATAAATGTTGTATTTTTTATAAATAAATAAATAAACAGAAAAAAAAAAGTGTATTTATTTAAGTGTTTTTTTTGTTTTTTTCTAGTGGTTATGTAAATGTTGTATTTTTTTTTTATTATAAATAAATTAAAAAAAGTGTATTTTTTTTTATTCATGTTTAATGTGCCTTTTTCAATGTAGTATATTTTTTAAAGTATTGTCACCTTTTTTATGTATATAATAAAAGAAAATATTATTCTTTATTCTTCTTCTTCTCGTTGTTATTATTCTTGAGCGGAGTAGTAGTAATAGGGAAATTATTTAGTCATTAGACGGCCATAGTCTACAGTTAGTTGTCCAGGTGAACTGTTGAGGGGAACATGTATCAATTTAAAACACCATTCAGATCGTTTCTGTGTGGACCGTCAATGTCGGGCAAAACAACACTCTTAACTAAAATAATAAAAATTGTGATAAAATGTTTGTGGAAAAGCCTAAAAAAATCTACTCTTGCTATAATATATGGCAGGAGTCATACAATAAGATAAATGCGAGTGCTGCCATAACGGGGTTGGTTCAGGTACAATTCATACTGCGACTTAATGTTTTCAACACTACTGAACAAAACTCTTCGTTGATTATTGTTCATCTGGCTGAATCTATTGAACAATGTTCCCAGGAAATGCTACAACTGTTCACTGTTCGCTCTCATCACGAACAGATTTCCGTTACTCTGGTTCTACACAATCTCTCTCATCAGAGCAAATTTATGTGAACATTTGTATTGAACTGTACATACTACATCATCTACAGAGTTGTTTGTGATTCTAGCTCACTAATAACTCTCAATAAACAAATCTATCCGGGAGCCCCCAAATTTCTGCTCTCCGCATACAATCAGGCAACTAATAAACACTATGGCTACATCCTATTGGATCTTAATCAAAATACACCCGAGGATCTACGTGTAGTCACAGATATTTTTGACAATGAAATTACAGTATATCTCCCCGTGAACACTAAAAAGACCTATTAGTTGCTACCATGACACTGAAGAAACTACATGAAAATAGACATTTGTTTTCAGTTCTAAGCACTTCAAAACTTCCGCTTAGGAAAGCAATACTCAAACACGGTAATGACAACGATTTCATTAATCTAATATCCGAACTTTGTTTAAATTTGATCGAGGTTAATGTTCAAGTGCCAGAAGTAGTTAAGCAACAGGCAAAGCAACATCGTTCCATTGTATGTACATGGGCCTCTAAAAAGAAAGTAAAGAATTTCAAAAGGACACGACTTCTTCAGGCGGGCGGTAGCTTTTTCACACTTTTACTGCCAATAATTTCAGGACTTGTAAACAGTTTTCTCTAAAAGAGAGAATGGCAAAACCCTATAAATTGACTCTAATAGAACTCGCTCTCTCGCCCGTGGAACACTTTGAGAGCAATCTGAGTAAAGTCATTGACAATGAGAATATTGATGATGATAAAAAACTGCTTTTACTTCAAGATGCACTTCGCCGAGTGGACAAACACAGGTCCTATCGCTCAAACCCCACTGCTGCTGCTGCTGATCCCAAGAAAGAATCATCTCCTCAGCATTCTGCTGGTGGAACACAATTGAAGATGGTGTATTTGGATTCTTTTTTATTGAAATTTGTAAATATAAGGCCCAACAAATATCTTGAACAAATAAAACGACTCCTAGCCTATCTCTTGGAAAGTGATCACATTCAAGTTGAGAGCAAAGGGAAAGGGATTATAATTCGGGGCAAGAGCTATAATCTACTTGATTTAATATATGATATGGTTACAAATCCTAAAGGACTGTTATCATTTGACACTCATCGATACAACTTTCTAAATAAATTAAACTTCCCCAAAAGCCTTTTTAGCAATAGACAAATTCTAAAAAAATTAAATGAACATGCACCATCATCATCAACAACAACAACAACAACATTGAGACCATTAAAAAATGAACTTGAAGAAGAAGATTTTAAATCAATTTTGTAAAATACTAGCACACCGCTGATAGCTAGACAAAAGCGAAGACGTATCAGGTCATCGTCACCACCACCACCACCAATATCCCGGAAAAAGCCGTGTAGTTTTAGGTACAAATAGTTTTTTAGTTGAAACAGGTTGAAGTTCCGAAAGATGCGTATGAAAAGATTGGTGAGGCGGGGAGGTTAAGTCTACCCACCATACTTTACAAATTCACTGGTATTCGAACTCAAAAAGTACTATACTATCTACAGAATGAATCAAGTTGCACTATGCATAGAAATCATAGACTTCGTGCCAATCAATATCGAAAAACTAAAGCCTTTTACCCAGTGCATATAATGCAAGCAGATCTCCTGACTCTAGATGAGCTTCAACGGCGTCACAATACACCGTACAAGTACATTCTACTTCCAATCAGTGTTTATAGTCGTTATGCATATGCAAGTCCATTGCGATCAAAGAGAGGTGTTGAAGTTGCTCAGGCCATTGAAAGTATTCTCGAACAGGATTCGTATAAAAAAATTCAAACGGATCGCGGTAGTGAATTTGTTAATCCCCATGTTGCAAAAGTACTAGAAAAATATAGTACACTGCTCTATCATAGTCACAGTCCTATAAAGGCTGCATTGGCCGAACGATTGATAAGAACTATTCGACTTTTAATTTCAAGATATTGTAAATTGAAAAATACATCAGCTTTTATTCATGATCTTGATAAAATCATTTTGATTTATAATCAAAGACCTCATCGATCATTGTCCAACTCTACGCCAATGGAAGTTCATCATTCTGTTCATGATACAATTTACACCTATCTTAAACAGTATTCCAATGAATCGTCGGCTGTCAAGAAGAAGAAGAAGAATAAATTCAATGTTGGTGATAGTGTTCGAATTAATAGAACAACTAATGTTTTTGAAAAGGGTAGTTACTTATGGTCCACCGAACTTTTTAAGGTGGTAAAAACCCTAGACACTACACCCATAACTTATAGTTTGCGTGATACCAAAGATGAGGAGATTCTCGGCGGGTTTTATGACTATGAATTAAAAAAAGTTAAAAATGCCAGTGAAATCTATCAATTTGAAAAGATATTAAAGAGACGTACTCACGGGGGTAAGAAACAGTTACTTGTTCACTGGCTAGGATACAACTCTGAGTTTGATTCTTGGATTGGTGTTGAAGATATTGACAATGCTCCATGATTTCTATGTAGCATTCATGTCCAATGCGATCAATCCTCTCTGCAACGAATTGAATACGAGAAGTGATTTCTTGACAAAACTTTCCCCTGCCATCAAGTTTGACAGTATGTATGACGTGGTTCTTGTCAATGGCCTTCTAAAAAATAAATATGATATTTAAAGACAAGACCGTGAATATGAAATAAAAATACGACCGTTTGAATTCGGCGATGAAGGTGAAATGGCAACTTTTGACTCTAATCAGTACCCTAGTGCTAACATCCCCTACAGGGAATACAATAACATGCATGAAGTGTGTCGAGTTATCAACAAAAAAATTGCAAGTCGAAAAAAAGGTGGTTTCACTTTCAATTACTCGACGGAACAAAGGAGAATTTATATTACCAATCCATATGAGAATGAAAGAATTTGCCTCAATGAGAATTTACGTGAGGTTCTTGGTTTTAAAAAACGTATTATTAGGACAGAAAATTTCAGTGGTAGTGACCAAGTTATCTATGCAGACTATGCACCCAGCTTCTCCACGGACACTTGTATATTTCTCTACGCTTCATTTGTGGAAACATCTCGGGTTGATAATTCAAAAGTTCCCCTCCTACGAGTTCTTGAACAAAAAACCAATCAAGAAAATTTTCACCACTACAATATAAAGCATCTTCAGTATGTTCCCTTAAACACTTCCTATCTGTAACTCTGTCATTTAACACTAATAAGTTAATTAGGTTATCAAATAGCAATTTCAAATGGCTTAGCAGTTATTACATTTCATTTTCGACCCATTGTCAACGACAACGACGGTACAATAACCTAAGCAATGAACAATAGAAGAACTCCATTTGTCTGTCCCGATATTGACTGTTATGTTGGTGCTTTGAGTCCACGTCAAATAGGAAATGGATTAGACTACTACAAGGGGCGTACTACAATGTCTGGCTATGGTCTTGGTGGCTGGTTTGCTAGGCTAGTTAGTTCTGTACTACTCCTTGACAAAAAACATCTTGTATCTGCTGCGTCGAATTTTGCTGCCTTTATACTACAGGACTGGGAGTCGGCCAAAAATTTTAAGGCGAGTGTTAAGGAAAATATTAGATCTTCAGCAAGAGCCGTTGGTGAACAATTAAAATCTCGACAAAATGGCGAGGGATTGAAAAGGATGCGTTCACTTCATTCACTCATCAGTCTCCACCCAGGCAGGAAGCAAATGACATCAACAAGAACGTTGATGAATAAAACAAGGAAGTCCGATTAGCAGAAGAAGAAGAAAAAGAAAAAGATTCTTAGATCAAAGGAAGGTTTCTTCTCTTAAGATGACTTATCTCCCCCTCAAGAAGTCATACTCACCAATTAGCTCCTCATTGTATCTCTTCACTGCTGAAAATGTTGATGTCAGTGTCAAGTATGGCTACTATGAACAATTCCACCCTCAACAACCCCTCTCGGAAAATATACACTTTCAAATATTTTCCAATGAAGAATATTTCATTGATTTGTCATCAACATTTATTGATTTAAATGTTGTGGTGAAGAAAAAGTCGGATAATACAACTCCAAATGCCGGCGATGGTCTCTCCGATGAAAACTGCATTCTACACAACCTATTCAAACAAATTGATGTATTTATTAATGGGACATTGGTGAGCACTAGCAATAATTTATCAAACTATGCAAGCTACATACAATTTATGATGATGACGCCAAAGGCGTACAAGGAGATGAGAGGACAATCGCTGGGCTATGAATATCGAACAGGTGTTGATACTGACGGTGAGTTGACTACTGCAGTGACCCAGGAGTATCATCTAGTTGGAATATTAAATCACGAGATATTCAATATATCCCAATGGCTACCCCCCAATGTCAAGATCGACATAAAGTTACAGATGGCCCCATCGAATTTCATTTTGAGAAAAACACTTCCTGCAGCACCCGATGCACATGTTATTATCACATCGGCAATTCTCCACGTCCGAAAAAAACACGTTATGAGCTCTGTTGCATTGGCAGTGGAAAAGCTGAGCCAATGGTAACAACATTAAACTTCTTGTCCCCCATACAATCACCAATCAACGTCACATTGCCACCGGGTCTCGTAGCTATAGCGATTCATCATTTATCAATGGAGAAATCACATCAAAATTGGCTTTGGCCTTTGTGAAGAGTGGGAGTGCCGTTGGATCCTGGACTGAATCTCCCCATGATTTTAATTTTTTCGGTCTATCTAGCCTTGTGTGCAAAGTGAATGGTATTCCACTGTACACTCTATCATTTGACAAAAAATCCTATAGAACTCTGTACGAGTTGACCATGCAATCCATAGATCATGACTCTCAACTATTTGAGAATGAAATAACCGATTCAATGTTTTCAAAAAATCATGGGGTTATTGTTTTGGATTTGTCAGGCACACAGGATATGAGCATAGTACGAACAGGGAATGTACGTTTAGAGTGTACATTTGCCAATGCTCTGACTGAGAGTATCACGCTAATATCACTGAGTCCATTCGAAACATATTGGGAAATCACGTTCGACGGTAGTGTTATACTAGACCTTGCACCATGAACACAAAACAAACAATCAATGTATTTAGTTTGTATCCATACATGTCCTAACACAGGTTCTAAAGCGTACCTTCGGACTTCATTGAAACAATTCCAAGTGTTAACAATACCCTGATCTTTGTTAATAGCAGTCCATCGACTTTGAAGACCGGCCATTGGCTAAGCATCTTTCAAACATCGAAGAATATTGAATTTTTTGATCCTCTTGGCCTATCGTATAAATTCTACACACCATACATCAGCAACTTTATTGAAAGCAGTGGGAAAACCATTATTCAAAATCAACGAAGAGTACAGGATTTAACGACTAAGACATGTGGTTTTCATGCACTACTATTTTTCATGTTCAAATGTCGTGGCTACACCTACAAGCAGTTTCTCGACATCTACATTGACTTACCTCAATTGAACGACTTTCTAGTGGAGAATATACTTACAAGTTTATTTAATATTGATTTTAGTGTCCTGATAATAAAATGTTATAAATATTTATGTTATTTCGTTTATTAATAAAAAAAATTATATACATTATAAAAACGACATTTCTACTCTTTAGATTTCATCCACTACTAGGTATTTGTCGACAACAACTATTGCAGGTAGATTATCTGAATTCGCAGTGTGCTGATCCTGATGTAGTGCAATGTCAGGGTCACATTTTCTACAGTAGAGTGTGACTTCACTCTTGTCATATCTCTTTGTATAGTCAATGACACTATTCGCATTCATTCTATAGAATTCACATGTTTCAATTTGCGTATTTGAAGCAATTTCACAAACAGTGTCCTCAAGTGGCAAATCACATTCTGTCACATCCAAATAAAAATCAGTGGGCTTATAATCGTAACTTTAAGTGTCTTCACAACGATGACTTAGAAACCATATTCTTTCGTTATTCCAGCAGTCGAATCGATGACTCGTCTCCTCCCCCTAGAACAATCTAAAATCGCGACGATACCAATCTCGTAGCAATAAACTAAAATAACGTTTAGGATTCTTTCCAATCATATCGGGATATGTACTCTCCCACTGCTTGCATTTTTCATAATGACAATTGGAGCATAGGTGACCTCTAGGATGAGATTCACACACCTCTTTAAGACAGGAATTACAACCTTTTATTTGTATAGCATATCCTCTATGCAATTTACACGGGTTGCATAATCTACACTTTTCATCCTACTCCTCAATCATTGTGCAATTCTCACATGATGACCAGCTGCCCTTTGTGTAAATACATAACGGACATGTATGGAAAATTTTGTCAAGTGTTATCGCTCTCACTGCCAAAATTAAACTGAGCTATAAACAACAAAAAAAAAAAATGTCTGAGAGAGAGAGAGGAGTAAATAATCCTTGAGCGCAATCTTTATTATGAAAAAAAAAAGTCCTAAATTTATAAAATAATGTTTAAAAGCATATCAACAATATAATTTTGTCGTGTCGTGATCAATATATCAATAAATTGTGTAAATGAATTTGGACCACGATGTAGAAGCTTCATGCAATAGTCTAATGATGGAGAATCAGTTCTCATTATATCGACAAGCATTCCTCGAGAAAATATCTTCATTTTAATAGACAACTCTATAAAATCATCATCTATAATCAAAAGTTTGTCCATTAGAACTAGATTCATCATGATTCGCTCTTTCTCGAATCTATCCATTTTTAGAGTCCTAACTCTCTCACAACCAACTTCAGACTAATCAGAATTTCTTTTTTCTACTCTAGAAAATATACGCATGTCTACTATAGAAAGAAAAAAAAAATACCATTTACTTAGAAACAATTTTATTGAACATAATAAAAATAGTAATATTCACTGACGCAGTTTGTTCTCTTCAATATATTTCGTTTGTACATCTAATGCACAACAAAGTTTATTTATATGTCGAATATTCACTTTTCAATCGAAACATATTTGCTCCTCCTGCTTAAACTTGCTTAATGATATCACGTATCTTGCATACATAATGTCCCATTCAAGACATAGTCTACAGCCAGCGGTTATTTCCACAACCACAGTAGGTAGTCGTATATCGTTGCTGCTGCTGATGTCGGATCCATCATTAATATCCAATAATGTAAATTTACAAATAATTTTTTTTTTTTCACTAATATCCTTTCAAATAAACTATTATCTTTAAATTAAATTCTCTTACTAATATGAAATTTAATGAAAACTACTACTTATATTCAAAAACTAATAAACAATCAAACTATAATCGTTCCTCTTGCCAAAAGGCGTAATGATCTGTAGAATAGGACTACCAGAAAAACCTGTTTGGTACGGGCACGTACGCAAAGTATATACCATCAAGCAAATTCCATATGATTTTTCAAATTACTATAGAAATGATACCTCTTTGCAAATGATCCTGGTAACCCCAATTCATTCGAAACTTACACACATATCTATGCCTCAGGCGTAGGGTTCAAATATATAGATGCCTGGCCCGTGGTAAGGCTTATTACGCAATCACTCGTCGGATTCAGTATTGCCTTACTACTAATATAGAAGTTCGTTACGTAAGTTAATTCGTAAGTTACGTATATTTATTACTAATAAAAACGTTCGTAAATAAAATTAAACAAGTTTCGAGAAAGCCATTTAACCAAATAAAAGTAAAATTAATATGTAAATTTTGTTTTAATTATTTATACACGATGAGCCAAAATGAGACTCTGCATTAATTCAAAAACGTTCAAAAATTAAATAAAAAACATCAATTTTTTTAACTGAAAGTAAGGAACGACGTTAAAACTTAGAACGAACAGAAATTATTCCGTATATGAAAGGGGCTGTCCCCTGCTCAACGCCTATGACTTTCTCACAACTCTATTTTTTTAAACAATAAAAACTTTAGCGTTAAGAGCGAGGCGTTGAGGAGGGGACAGCCACTTTCATATACGGAATAATTTCTGTTCGTTTTAAGTTTTAACGTCGTTCCTTACTTTAAGTTAAAAAAACTTCTTTTTTTTATTTAATTTAAGAGTCAAGAGTGAGTATGTAGCCTGACAACACTAAACGAATTTATAAGGCTTTTCATAGTCTTACACCAGTTGTGACATTAGTATTTTTGAGTATACAATTAAAATTATCTTAAAAACATAAGCGTAAAACTAAAATTTTTTAAATGACCGCGAAGTAATTGAACAGCATACATAAATATTGGACTAATTTATCAAGCAGTATTTTGCTCTCATCAGCTATAATACCAATAGTAGGTAATATACAATCTTAAAATGTAAGAAATATGCTTTAGTATCACTTGAAATGAAGATCAAACAAGACATAATATGAACTCTAGAAATCCGATTATTTCTCTCTGTACAAGAATGAATTTCAAGCTATGATACAAATTCCAAAGCTAGTCTATAGTCCTAATACCATCAAGATGGCCTTACTTCGAACTTGTGTACAAACTAATCTTGACATTTTCTTTTAAGAACCAAAATGAGAGCCAGTCATTGAACTGAGCCATTGTGCAGAAGGAATACCAAATTAAACGTAAAAAATAAAGGAAATCCTAAAAGGGATTGTTGTTTTATCTTAAAAGGGATTGATCCTAAAAGGGATTGATAATATTTTGATTCTACAAAAAGTGTCCTTAATGGGTTTTTTTACTGTACCAAAGTCCCTATATTACTTTGTGTTTTCAGTAAAGCGCTAGTTTTGTATAATCATAAAAGCATAGGGAAACATAATTAGTTGGTTTATTTGTACTTGTTGTATTAATATATATAAAATAGCCTGTGATATAATAATTTTTTTCCGTTTTAAGTTTCAGTTTCGCTCTTTACTTCCATCGGAAAAAACTTTGTTTTTTTAAATTAATCTTTCTTCGTTTTTGATTAAAATTTAATGCAGAAACAACGCTAGGTACTAGGCACTAGGAGATAGGTACTTCAAAATAACTTCCCGGGCCATACATTGGTACTTATGTACTATCTGGAACACACGCGCTATATTATATAGGGAAGATGCGGGTTTCTTTCAATAGAGAAATGGATTGTATACCGTGGTTTGTTATTGGGTTTACAATATTCAAACTATTTTTTTTGGGGTCTAAGGGGGAAAAGATACCTAGGTTTGGTTAGGTATTTAATATATGCTATGCTTTACCCCCTCCCCCCTAATGTGCAAATATTTAGCCGGAATTTGTTTCTAAACTATTATATTTTTATACTATTTTGTTTTACTTCATTAGCATCAACCAAACTTCACTTTTCGTGTGTGTTCCAGATAGAATATAAGTACCCATACCTTAGCGTGTATACCCATCCCTGAAAGTTTCATTTTTCCTAGCCTAACCCCTTTCCAAGATAGCCAAAACTGGCTAAAGTAGAATTACTACTACTACTACTAACAACTCACCACACCACCAAGCTGTCTGAGGCCAACACAGCTATGCACACTCCTCCTCCACCCCAATCTATTCAAAGCCTCCCTTTTTACACCTGCCCACGAAGTTCCCATTTCCTTTAAATCTTTCTTTATGATGTCCTCCCACCCCAGACGGGGATGACCTGCTTTTTGTTTAGCCCTGGATGGTTGGCCAAAAAGGACAATCTTCGGCAATCTGTCATCCTTCATCTGCACAACATGCCCTAACCATCTCAACCTTTCTTTCATTATAGCCCTAGAAAGTGGTATTAAACCACATATTTTGTATAGCCTAATGTTTGAAATACGGTCAGTCAGCCGGGTACCCAGAACAATCCAGAATTCTTCCAGACTTTTTTTAACTGTGAAAAAACACCCTGAGCCTTGGCTTTTATATTTTTAACATCTTCACTGCTCCCACCATCTTTACTAATAATACTACCAAGGTAAGTGAAGGTGCCCACCTGATCAATCTTTTCATTACCCAACGTCACCTTTTCATCTTCACTTATTCCTAGACTTAGTGACTTAGTCTTCCTAACATTAATTTTCAAACCAATACTAGCACCCTCAACTCGCAAAACCTCTAAAACTTCATTCATTTTGCTCAGACTTTCATCTAGGTTGCTTAAATCATAAGAATAATCCAAGTCCAGGAGACTCTTTCCTCCCCATTTTGATTCCGTGGTCTCCCATTGCCTTTCCTGTGCTTCTTAAAACAAAGTCCATCTAAATAATCCATACAAAGGGGGATAGAACACAACCCTGCTTAACTCCTGATTTAATACAAAACCAGCCGCTAACTTCATTTCCTACCTTAACCGCAGCAGTGTTATTCTCGTACATAACACTAATCACTTTAATGTATTTGTCTGGTTTACCATACAAGGATAAAACCTTTACTAAAGCTCCTCTATCAACAGAATCGAACGCTTGCTCATAATCTATAAAACTGAGGACCAAAGGTGTTTGAAAACTTAGGCACTTCTCAATTATTAACCTAAGAGTGAAAATTTGGTCAACACATCCTCTACCTTTTCTAAAACCGCACTGTTCTTTTCTTAAAACTTTGTCTAAGGCATCTCTCAGTCTAAAAAGTATCATATTACTAAGCAATTTGCTACTTACAGAGACCAGACTAATGCCTCGATAATTACCACACTCACTTTTATCATCTTTCTTATAAAGTGGCTTAATTGAGGTTTTCCTAAAATCGTTAGGTGCTTCCCCTTTTTCAAACATTATATTCATAATCTCCAATAACTTATTTCTGACCTTCGAGCGACAATTTATAAGGAAGTCATTTGCCCCACTATAAGTACCTGGAGCCTCATTACTTTTGAGTTTCTTTAGTACTGTTTCTAATTCTTCATCACAAAGCAAGGCTTCCCTCACATCAAAGGTATCACAATCTTTTTCATTTTCCTCTATATTTTTTCCTGCAACTCTATCTCGGTTAAGCAAGTTCTCAAAATGTTCGGCCCATCTCGCTTTAGCTTTTTCCTTATCGCTAATCGCCACCCCATTCCTATCTTTAACTGGGACAAGTCCGGAATGACTACAACCTCTCAATTTGTTAACGTGCCAGTACAATATTTTACTATTATGCCGTCTAGCTGCATCTTCTAAATCCTCCGCAATTTTATCCATGGCCTCCACGTCACACCTCCTTAGTTCATATTTCAATGCTTTCTCCACTTTCTTTATATTTCTTTTGTTTTCATACGATCTATCACTCAGATAATTCTTGTACAAGTCCTTTCTCCTTTCTATTAAACATAAAGATTTTTCACTAATATTCTTAGCTGCAGTTCTAGCTTTCTTCCCTAATACACCTTCAGCAACTTCACAAATAATGTTTTCTAAAATTATTCCAACCATCTTCCACATTATCACATTTTAAACTCTCAAGTTTAGTATTCAACTGTTCCTGGAAAATTTCTCTCAAATTCTCATCCTGGAGTCTACTAACATCATAACTTCCCGGAAGGTAATTATCCTTCCGATATTTCAGCTTTAAATTAACCCTTGACACTACTAGATGGTGATCTTTACTTTTAACATCAATAACACCACTCCTATATACCCTAGTATCTTGTATTGATCCTGCCAGTCTTCGGTTTAATGTAACACAATCGATAAAGTTTGCTGTCTTACCATCACGTGAATACCATGTTAACTTATGAGCCATTTTATGACCAAACACCGTATTGGTAATAACTAGATTGTTTTACCTACAAAATTGCAAAAGTCTGTAACCATTACTGTTTTCTTTTCCTACACCAAATTTACCTAAGCTGGAATACCATCTATCCCTATTTCTACCAACCTGGGCATTAAAATCTCCCAGTAATAACATCATATTTCTGCATGGGACCTTGTCTATTTGCTCCTGTGACTGTAAGTAAAATTCATCTGAGTCCCCAGTGTCTCCGTCAGTCAGTTCTACAGGGTCATATACTACTATAACTGATACTCTGAACTTTCTAGTCATGAAATCACCAATTAGTATTCTATTATTAATACCTTCCCAGCCTAAACAAGACTTAGCAGCTTCTCTATTCATCATGAGCCCTACTCCTTGTCTATGTACCCCATCCTTCCTGCCTGAGTAAACAAAATTCTTTATCACCTAATTTCATGCTTCAACCCCAGTGATTTGAGTTTTTGAAACTCCTAATAAGTCCAGTGCGAATCGTCTGAATTCGTCGGTCAAATTGTCGATACGATAGTCATTTTTTAATGTCGTAACATTCCAAGTTCCAATTTTCATGTTCTTTAAATCATTGAAATTATTTTCGCCCCAGGAAAATCAATAATCCCAGATACCAGTGCAAGACGGGGATGACATATCTTCTCAGTCTACACCAAAGTGCTTAAGCTGGCTTAGAACCGGACAGCAAGAAGTAACTGGGACCTCCATGAATGGAGGCTTTGTGCAATCCTGGGTCCATCTTGGTCATAACTTGGTTTTCAGCACTTGGCGATGCTCTTCTATCAACAAGAGTCGAAATCCTGCACAGACAATCTCAAGCCTATTACCTCCGACTCATTATATATTCATGCCTACAAATATTATGCTGCTACGGGAAGGCAACCCGTAATAGATAAATTAGCTAGGAGGAGGTTTTTCAGCCCAAAGACGCCCATCAAAACATACCAATCCCAGAAGAATTGTCCATTAGTCAGAATCCCGTGCGAATGCTGTGTCGTTTACTAGGCTATAATTTCCTCGAGGGGCGCCACTCCTCAAGTGGGATTAAAGTTGACCGCAGGGTCCCCAGTCTTGCAGGTACCCCGAAAGGGTCGAGGCAGCCCTTTGCAGAGCCCGTTGTCCATATATCTGGATCTTACGCCCTGTCGCAGTTGTCCTCCTATAGAGGATCCAACCGCAATGGTGTTCTGCATCACCATGCAATTTAATCTATTACTGGAAGAAGGATCGCAACTAATGGAACTTGTGGACAAACAAGTGGGCCTTTGTGAGTTTACATTTGAGGGGCCTTCTTCCTCTTCTACCTATATTTATGACCCGGGGCGAGGGTGCCCCAGTTTCTATTACGGACCCCCAGGGACAAGGTCCCCCCTTTGTCCGTGCCTCCTATGGAGGTACCCTACATATCTGTAGAGCGTTCCCTTATCGCCACCTGGGGACACGCTGAATGACCTGGGGGAGGCCATATAAACGGATTACTTTTGTTTTTCAAAGGCCATAAGTCAGTGACATATTTAACCGACTACGTATAAAGATACATAACTCGCTGACTAGGCCTATATAAGTTATATAAAGAAATATATAACTCAGTGATATACTTAACCTACTACTTATAAATATGTGTAACTCACTGTCTAGGCCTATATAAGTTATATACAGAAATATATAACTCCGTGACATATATAGCCTACTACTCATAAATATGTTTAACTCACTGACTAGGTCTGTATAAGTTATATACGGCAATATGTAACTCAGTGACATATTTAGCCTACTACTTATAAATATATGTAACTCACTGATTAGGACTGTATAATTTATATAAAGAAATATATAACTGAGTGACATATTTAGCCTACTACTTATAAATATGTGTAGCTCACTGACTAGCATGGGCGCCCATATGGGGGGGCAGGGGGGCTCTTGCCCCCCCCCCTGGCTGAATGATGCTGCCTTATTTTTATATTTTTGTTCTGAGATTTCTATTATATAGCATTAAAAGTAGCAATTAGACGAAGGTTGCCCCCCACCCTGAAATTCAGCTTATGGGCGCCCATGCTGACTAGGCCTATATAAGTTATATACAGGAATATATATCTCAGTGACATATTTAGCCTATTACTTAAAATAAGTGTAACTCACTGACTAGGCCTATATAAGTTATATACAGAAATATATAACTCAGTGACATATTTAGCCTCCTACTTATAAATATGTGTAACTCATATTGTAACTTCAAATTCACCAAAGTGTACCTCTTTCATAAGACATCTGATAATTTAAGGATTTAACTCAATAGTCATTTTAAGAATTTCCTACTAAAAAAGATTTAAATAGTAAATTTAATTACTTTAAAAAGTTAATATAATTTAAAAAAGAAAAATAGTTAATTTAATTAAATTTAAAAATGTGTCTTAAATTTGTTATTTCTCTTTATATTTCAGTTTTAAATATTATTTGTATTATGCTATCCAAACATTTTTTATAACAACATAAAACTTTTTAAAACAAATATTATTCCAAAAAACGTATAAAGTTTTACCAATACTGATATTTAGCTAGCATTAATTTGATTCATTTTTTTTTTTATCAACCCCCTACCCCTCCGTTCCCCCTTAAGACAGTGAACTCTAGCTAGTTTAGAAACATGAAACTGGGTACTCATGTCTTTCTATCTTTTACCGTTTTCCAATATTTTGGCCTTTAGGAACAAATGAATTAATTGGATACGAAATGTAGAGTTCAGACTAGTTTCAATTGAAGATAGGAATGTATACCAACGATAGATTTCAATCTTGGCTACGTCTAGGAGGTTGGGGTTTGACATACCCCAACACCTAAAAATATTTTTCCAATGTGTAAAAAGGTAAAAAAAAAATCTTTATAAAAAAATAAATCGTGCATTTGTGAAATTAAGTTTTGTATGCCACTCCCCCTCCCCCCAACATCCCTGAATACGGCTCTTATCACAATATATCACCAATATAATGCCCTATATTAGTGATAAAAGAGTGTAAGGAGACATGTGATAAATATACTGTAGATGTGTTGAGCCAATTGTTGCCAAATTTTTATGGGACTCAAGTCAAAATAAGCAAAAAATGAACATTTTCGGTGTTCTTTCAGAAATCTTGACCCGGAAGTCTTACAGAAGACCTAGAGATCTTACTTTGAGTTTGAGTTTCCCATTAAAATCCCCTTTTCAAGTCATTTCAAATTAGATTATGTTAAATTAAGAACTTTGTCACACACAGAGGTAAATTTCAGACTGAGAAGATAACCGGTTTAATATAGGAATTATAACATAGTTAAAGTGATAGAAAAATACATTATCAGGAGTATATATAGGACAACCAATGGGATGGGGGCCATTTTCATGTCAATTGATTATTATATTTGGAAAGAATATAAAAGATCGAGCACCGTGGTTTACTAGTCTCTAAGCGAGTAAAGGCCGTTTCCAGGGGAAAGGGCATTTCATATTGAATGTACACAAGTTTTCGATGTGTTTTATTAAAAAGATTTGAACCCCCCGAAAAAATCCTGGATAAGTCATGAATGCCAGTTATGAAATCATTCATAGCTGGGTCTAATGTCTTTCAATTTAGCAGACATACGATATCAGTTTTCCTAAAAAGTCAAAACTAAAGGGCACTGATTCCAACCTGACCTTCTTGTGGGATATCTCTCATAGCCCAAAAGAAGGAAAGTTTTAAGAAAAAATCAAGTTTTAGGCCAAATAAAGGTTGACATCCACTAAATTTGGACGGTCGCAGTCCCCCCAGCCGGTCATATTTGACCCCTCCCCCCTCCCAAAAAAAAAATTAAACTTGTAAAAACGAAACTAAAATGCATGGAAATAATTTCTTATACTTTAAAAAGAAATTACAATCCAACTCCGCCCACTCACCCTTATCCACCGAACAAAATTCCTTGATACTACGCGTTTATAAAATACAAAACAAATAATACAAAACAATATATGAATGCATACTAAAATAAATACCAATAATAAAACTAGTCTTTTACATCCCTGACGGTTCGTTTTAAATGTGGCCTGTTTCTGTTTCTTCCACTTCTTAAAAAGGTCAATCAGTTCAAACAAGATATCTGTCAAATGAACATTCGGATTTAGTACCCTTGCGGTCAATCCAAAAGAGATGTAAGGAAAACCTCATAATTTACCGCTTTACTGACCTTCATTGTCTAGCCGAGGACCGCACGGCATACAGGCGGTGCATCCAGGTCATTACAAAAAAAGGGGCCCCCATCCCCACCTCCAAATTCTGGCCAAAATAACAATCTTTGAAAGAACGTTGGCCTAATTGTCTTTTACTATCTATTTTATACCTCCCGCGGAAAAAAAAACAAAAACGGTGCTACCCTGACCAAGTTTGAGATGGATAAGTGTGTACCTTTGCACAATGCAAATCTGTGCACTATGTAGGCTATTTTGAGGGTGAGGGGGGAAGAAACATGTAAAAGTTCTTTAGATATAAAAAAAAAGAAAAGAAAAAAAAGTAGAATTGGTACTGTTTTATTGGCTGTAAGCCACGCAAGATAGATGATAAAAGAAACAAGTCAAACAGGTTCTTTCAACGGAAAATTGGATTGAAAACAGTGGTTTCTAACTGTGTTTACCAAATTTAAACTTTAGTTTTTGAAGTTTAGGGGGAAAAAGATACCTAGATTAGGTTACGTATGTAATATATGCTTTGCTTTACTCCCACCCCCCTAATGTACAAATATATAACCGAATTTTCTTTCTAAACTATTATATTTTTATCCTATTTTGTTTTATTTCATTAGCATTAACCAAACTTCAATTTTTCATGGTTTAGGCCTACAGCTTATAGAACAGTACCGTAGGATTTTGCCAAACTTTTTTTTATTTATAAAAATATACTATCTTAAGCATTTTGGGAAACATAAGACACAAGTTATCAAAATTAAATAACGAATCTGAATAGTTACCATCACAATCAGTCTGTCTTCTCTCTCTGATCTCTCTGAATCAAAATGTCTCTCTGATCTGAATGCTCCCTAGGCAAATCGTCGCTTCGTCGTTTAAAGGTCTTAACATTAAATCTACTTTTGTATTATACGTTAGGTAGTTGAAGATGATTTCTTTTTTGTCAAATCGATTTTAAATCATAACATCCGAAAACAAAATACGAAACAAATTAGGTCTTGGGAGGAGATTTAGTTGCCCTCCAATGTTTACGGTCTCTTAAAAAGGACACTAGGACAAAAAAACAAAAAACAAATAGAAATGCATCCGTGGTCAGTCTTCTGGCAAAAACACACAATTCTACATTTGTGCAGACAGGAGATCATAACCCCACAATAACATTTTCTGATACGCTGAATCTGAAGGTCTGATTTACATTAAGTTTTATTGACTTTTTGCGGGGTGTTTCTCCCTTTTTGGAAAATCAGGCTCCCTGTTTTCAAAATCCCTTAATCCATCAAAATCCCTTTTTCTTTTGAGCTTTGAAGTCTTTGGTGGGTAGATATTAAACGTAATGAAATTTATGTATTTGCATTCTGCATAAAGACACAATTCTTATGAATTTTTATCAAAATTCCATTTTTGAGTTTCGGTTACATTTGAGCTGAGTCACTCCTTAATTACAGTTTAACACTATGAACTGTTTGATAAAACTTATTGGGCTAACGTCCTATTTTTTAATTAGTCCTGTAGTAAACCGGAGTTTTTGAAGCACGATTCGTCCTATTAAAGTGTAGTATTTCTGAGTCCAGTTGAAATGTGCACTATTTTAGAAAATTTTCTTTTTGGGGGGAAGCTTTTGGCTCCTTTACGTGTACGTAAAGGACTTAAATACCCTTACAGGCGTCTTCTTTTCTTCGATATATTTGCTTACTTGGTTATTAAGTGTAAGCAGCAAATTTATGACAAATTCAGGGAAGAATTTTTTCTTGAAACACTCTTTGGGTCTCATTAAAAAAATGACGTTCATCGCAAAAACATAAGTTGTTCCCACAAAAGGATTTTCGTTATTAATTAGAAAAAATTGCATTCAGACATCAATATATTTTCACCATTAGTACTGTTAAGATTAGGGTAGCATCTTAAGAAATTTTCTGCCTACAGAAACTCCCAAAAATGTATTTAAAAAAAGCGATTGTAAAAGTTAAAAGATAATTTTTGTACATAAATTTCTGCGCCTTCATTTTGCAGACAAGAAAGCTCAACTTATCTCAAAGTAAAAATATATTTCCTTATTTTTATAATTATCTTTTTATGCTCAAAATTCAATTAGCATTCCCCTCTTTCTGCTATAATTCAAATATTTGAATTGAACTTATACTGAACATATGACGTTCAATGGTCCTATAGTCAAATATAAAATGATATTCAAGAAACTTCAAACTACTGTTGAAGTTCAAACCGTGTTGATTGATATAACCCATTTACGGTGAAATTTACATTTCTTCTACTGAAAGTACATAAATCTTAATAATTTCAATAATTTGTTGGAATTCAATAAACAAGTCATAATTCCAACAGAAAAAACGGATTTTCTTTATGACTTGTTTGAATTCAATAAGCAAGTCACAATTCCAATAGAAAAATTGAATTTTTTTTTTTGACTGGTTTGAATTCGAGCAAAATATTTTGTTGGAAATTAATTTTTCTTTTTACAGTGCTGCTTTTCCACTTGAGACACGACACAAAAATTGTTGTTTTTAGTGCCGTTTGAACTTGATGATGGTGGAATTTATATGAAAGACGTAGATATGAGCAATATCTTTTATATTGGCTATAAAAGATAGGTCAACGATGTTCTGATAGCCTGCTAGTGTCACCCTTTGAGAAATAGCACAAAAAGTGCCATTTTAGTGCCATGTGGCACTTGCAGATGACAGAATTTATAAAAAGCACGTAGCCTATATATGAGAAAAAGCTTTTGAATGAGCCATTAAGAATCTCCCTGTGATGTTCTGGTAGCCCGCTTACCTGTTGAAAAAAAAAAGAAAAAAAAAAAGCAAAAAAACGGGAGACAGATCAGTGCTACCGATGCAAAAATGTGATTTTCCTTGTTGTTCAGGGAGGGGGACTGTAACTTCCCTTTACAAGGTTTTGACCATGTTGATTACAATGGTACACTTTTCATTTTGCTCTGACGCTATTTTAGAGAGGTTTGAGGCTTTTTTTGGAAATCCCCATAATTTTTCTTCTTCTTAATAACCTTTACTTTTAAGGCGAACCGAAATAATAGTGAACGTTCCTGAGTCAGCGTCAGATGGCAATTTTTTCACTAGGCTGTTTTTTTCAAAACGCGTTTTTTAACTTTTGGTTACTAGGGGCTGTGGTTCGCTCTTTACTAGCAACCATGATACCTTGCCGGGACATACTTTAAGAAATAAGCCTAGAAAATGACTGAAAAAAAAACAGCGGATACCGATACCGGTATTCCCATTACGATACATGCGATACCAATACGCCCGATACCAATAAGCGCGAAATCGATACGCCTGATACCACATACAGTCCTTCCCCAGGGACTAGGGAGGACAACATCATCATCTAAACCATATATATTTGACCTTAGTAGAGTAAGAGGTTCCATTTTGGGTAGATTATGTTCCATCCTGTGTTATTTGTCCCACTTTACGTTCCCTGACACCATTCCATGGCAGATTACCAGACTGATTATTGCTATTGTTGTCAATTGAATATGGAATTATACAAAACCAACCAGACAAGTTTCCGGGGGCCAACCAGACATGTTTCTAGGCCAAGCAGACAGGTTTCTGGGCCAACCAGACAGGTTTCTGGGCAAAGCAGACAAGTTTCTGGGGCAATCAGACAAGTTTCTAGGTCAACTATAAGTTTCTGGGCCTTTACATTCCATGGCACCTTTCCAGAGCATGTACCTATGGATCTGGGCCTTTACATTCCATGGCACCTTTCCAGAGCATGTACCTATGAATTTGGGGCCTTTACGTTCCTTCCTGTGCTATAGAAAACCGGTGCGTCTTGTTTAGCTGCCAATATATATATCAATTATTTTTTTGTATATATTCAGGTGTCAGATTAAAATTTTCTACAGTTTGAATAGTTCACTCAATCTACTAGTATCAATATCTTTTGCAATCATTTACATAGATATGGAATATTCTAAGCGACTTCTGGTGAGTAAAAAAATTTCTCATTATTATAATAAAAAAAGAATTTTTTTTTTGTCTCGTCATTAAGTTAGGGAAGAATTTCCTTTACCTTCCTTTCTTACGCTTTTTTTCACCGTGTTGTTAGCTCTTTTAAAAAAGCATTTCACTAAATATTAAAAACAGTGGTCAGTCCGTTTTACTATAATAAAAAAGAAATATGTTTTTTTTTGTCTCGTCATTAAGTTAGGGAAGAATTTACTTCCTTTCTCACACTTTTTTTTTACTGTGTTGTTAGCTCTTTAAAAAAAAGCATTTCGCTAAATATTCAAAAAAACAGGATCAGTCAGTTTCGCTATAATAAAAAGAAATCTATTTTTTTTTTGTCTCGTCATTAAGTTAGGGAATAAATTTCCTTCCTTTCTTATGCTTTTTTTTAACCGTGTTGTTACCTCTTTTAAAAAAAAAACATTTCGCTAAATATTCAAAACAGGGGTCAGTCAGTTTCGCTATAATAAAAAAAAATCTATTTTTTTTGTCTCGTTATTAAGTTAGGGAAGAATTTCCTTCCTTTCTTGCGCTTTTTTTCACTGTTAGCTCTTTTAAAAAGCATTTCGCTAAATATTCAAAAAACAGGGTCGGTCAGTTTCGCTATAATAAAAAAAAAGAAAATCTATTTTTTGTCTCGTCATTAAGTGTTTTTTTTTCAAAATAGATTTATGAATTAACTTAAGAACTATGAATGAACTGGGCACTTTAATTGTTACGAACTGGGCACTTTAATTGTTGATATGGAAGGAGAAAAAAAGTTCTTTGCTTACAATGATTTATTTAGTCCACGTTAACTGCTTGTGTCATTTTTTTCAACTTTCGGGGGTTTAGTACTGTGATATTCGTAATTTAGATATATAAGTTTTAAAAAGCTTTGCATAAAAAAATATATAATTGTCAACTTTTCGTGTTTGATACTATGGAATTGAATGCCTAACGCCTTTCGTTAATATTCTGAATAAGTAAGAATTGAGCTAGCTAATTAAATTGCGTCATTTTTTCAACTTTTGGGGGTTTGATATTAAAGCGGTAATACCCTCCCGTAAGCTAAATAGTTTGAAAACTGAAAATAATTTTTATTTTAGAGCACTGTTGATCAATCATCACAGCAAAAACGAGCAAAATTTAATGATATCACATCGCTGCAAGCTGCAAGACCATCAGTCATCAGATTTGCTAGCTCCAATACAAGTTCGTTGGACCAGCCAGTAGCCTCTATGCAACCTGGCAGAAAATTCAAGAGAGAATGGACGCTTTCGTATAATGCTTCAATTTCATCCGATCAATATGGGAGGGACAATCCTCTTCATGCTTTGCCGGTGTCTTCAGGTTTACAACTGCAGTCAGAATTTCTAAATGTATATAATTTTCTTTCTTTTCCGTATTTTTCAAAAATAAGGCAAATTTTCTCAAGTGCATAACTCTTGATGAGTAAAACTTAAATTTGTTTCTAAACTATTCTATAATAATCCTATTTCATTTTCTTTCATTAACCAAATTAGCAGTATATAAAAGAATGGTTGTAACACACAGAACTAGCAAATAGCTTATCATAGATTTATAAGACCTTACCTGTAATTTTTCTTTTAAGCAAGATGTTTTCTAATGCAAAAAAATCTATTATTTCTTTAAACAAAATAACTATATAAACAAATAACTATTATTTCACTGTTGTCAGTTGATCAACTATTCTTAAACTAGGATAAGTTTTTGCCTTTAGCTTTGTGCGTATCCGGCTCTAATCAAATGTCCCATCAGGAAGCTTGAATGTTAATCCGGCAGGTATAAATTTGAATGTTAATCGCTCGCTTGCTACAAAGTGGGAGTTTCAAATAACAGGATGTTTATCTTCGATAAGATATTAACACAGGAAAAAGGTTTTTAATAGTTTCCACAGCGCATTTCTATCTGACCCTGTTTCTGAAGCACGTTATAGGCTAATTGAATATAGGCTAAGGGGTTAGAAACGCAATTTCAACCTGTAAGAATATTTCAGCGCGCGTGTGTGTGTGTGTGTGTGTGTGTGTGTGTGTGTGTGTGTGTTTGTGTGTGAGTGTGTGATTGTGAGTTAGAGTCAGAGGGAGTGTGTTTGTGTTTGTTTGTGTGTCTTTGTGTGTTTGTTTGTGTGTGTGTGTGTTTGTTTGTGTTTTTTTTTGTGTTTTTGTGTGTGTGTCTGTGTGTTTGTGTGTGTGTTTTTGTGTGTGTGTGTGTATTTGTGTGTGTGTGTCTGTGTGTGTGTGTGTGTGTGTGTGTGTGTGTGTGTGTGTGTGTGTGTGTGTGTGTGTGTGTGTGTGTGTGTGTGTGTGTGTGTGTGTGTGTGTGTGTGTGTGTGTGTGTGTGTGTGTGTGTGTGTGTGTGTGTGTGTGTGTGTGTGTGTGTGTGTGTGTGTGTGTGTGTGTGTGTGTGTGTGTGTGTGTGTGTGTGTGTGTGTGTGTGTGTGTGTGTGTGTGTGTGTGTGTGTGTGTGTGTGTGTGTGTGTGTGTGTGTGTGTGTGTGTGTGTGTGTGTGTGTGTGTGTGTGTGTGTGTGTGTGTGTGTGTGTGTGTGTGTGTGTGTGTGTGTGTGTGTGTGTGTGTGTGTGTGTGTGTGTGTGTGTGTGTGTGTGTGTGTGTGTGTGTGTGTGTGTGTGTGTGTGTGTGTGTGTGTGTGTGTGTGTGTGTGTGTGTGTGTGTGTGTGTGTGTGTGTGTGTGTGTGTGTGTGTGTGTGTGTGTGTGTGTGTGTGTGTGTGTGTGTGTGTGTGTGTGTGTGTGTGTGTGTGTGTGTGTGTGTGTGTGTGTGTGTGTGTGTGTGTGTGTGTGTGTGTGTGTGTGTGTGTGTGT
>NC_142800.1:1273172-1315784 GCF_049724085.1 Artemia sp. Qi Xiang Cuo | reverse complement strand
TAACGCCTTCTATAAAACCTTATATGCCCTCAGGGCATAACTTAAAGCCCTTGCCCTGTGGGTTGTGGGGGAGTGTCCTCCTCAAAAAGATATTTTCTATCTGGAAATCAACTACGCTGAACAAAATGGCTATCTCAAAATTGTGATTGGATGCATTTGGGGGAATGATGGGCGTGGGGGGCTAGTTGCCCTCCAATCACTTTCGACTATTAAAAAGGGCACTAGCCACTCCAATTTCCAATCGAATGACTCCTTTTCGAAGTTTCTACGACGACTCCTTCGATACGAAGTGCCCGGGTATGGAGAAAAACAAAAAACAACACATTGTGCCCACATTGTTCTTTACTTAGGCAGCGCTAGCGCGCTGCCTATGAAAAGGGGGAAACAACCCTAAGAGTCATAGAACTTTATTGAAAATCACAACATCAGATTCAGAGTATCAGAGAACCCTACTATAGAGGTTTCAAGCTCCTATATGCCAAAATGTGGAATTTTGTATTTTTTCGCCAGAAGAAAGATCACGGATGAGTGTTTATTTGTTTGTTTTTTTTTGTTGTTATTTTCCCAGGGGTGATCGTATCGACCTAGTAGTCCTAGATTATCGTGAGAGGGATCATCCGAACGGAAATTTAAATTTCTAATTCCCTTTTTAAGTGACCAAAAAATTGGAGGGCAACTTGGCCCCCTCCCACGCTCATCTTTTCCCGAAGTCACCCAATCAAAATTGTGAGATAGCCATTTTGTTCAGTATAGTCAAAAATCAAATTAATATGTCTTTGAGGATGATTTAATACCCCTCAATTCCCGGGGGAAGGGCTGCAAGTTATAAACTTTGCCCATTGTTTACATATTGTATTGGTTATTGGGAAGCATTCAGGCGTTTTCAGGAAGAATTTTTTCTAGTGGAGGATCGGGGTCGGAGTAGGGGCTACGGGGGAGGATCTTTCCATGGAGGATATTTCCTTGGGGGAAGGGACATTTCCATGAAGAGGGCGCCAGATTTCCCAGCATTATTTAAAAAACGATCAGAAATTTAATAAAAAAACAAGTTTTTTTTTCAACTGAGAGTAAGGAGCAATATTAAAACTTAAAACGTACAGAAATTATTACGTATATGATAGGTTTCGCCCCCTAGTCAATACCTCGCTCTTTACGCTAAAGTTTGTTCTAGTACTTTCAAAATAGCTATCTATTCTAATTAACTGGCCTTTGTGATTCAGGGGTTTGTGATTCGAACAAAATTCGAGCTTTAGCGTAAAGAACGAGGTATTGACAAGGGAGCGAACTCCCTAATATACGTAATAAAAACATACGAATATAGATATTCATTACTTAATTTAATTCGTAAGTTACGTCAGAACAAAATTTCAAGAAAGCCAATTAGCCAAAAAAAGGAAAATTAATATGTGAATTTCGTTTTAATTATTCATGTACGGTCAGCCAAAATCAAAGCTGCATTTATTCAAAAGCGTTCAGAAATTAACTAAAACAAACAAGTTTTTTTTAACTGAAAGTAAGGAGCGACATTAAAACTTAAGACGAACAGAAATTATTCCGTATATGAAAGGGGCTGTCCCCTCCTCAACGCCTCGCTCTTTACGCTAAAGTTTGACTCTGTCTCACAACTTTATTTTTTAAAACAATAAAAAACTTTAGCGTAAAGAGTGAGGGCGTTGAGTAGGGGACAGCCCCTTTCATATACGGAATGATTTCTGTTCGTTTTAAGTTTTAATGTCGCTCCTTACTTTCAGTTCAAAAAAAACTTGTTTTTTTTAGTTAATAGAAGAAAAGCTCAGCTTCGAATTTGCTTTCTGATAAGTAAGCGATGAGAAAGTGGGGGGCGGAGGGGCCATTATACAATCTTGCACTTATAATCACAAAAATTAAAAATAATTTCGCATTCGCCCCAATGAAGCAAATTTGACAAGGAACAGAAAGAGGCCTCTAAAAATGGGTGTCAAAAGAACCAAAGGGTAAGGTCTTCTACCTCTCTCTCTTTGTCTGGCCTCTTCATACCTAGATCTAGACTACAGCTGCCTTGGTAGATAAACGTTGTATAGAATTCATATTAGACACTACCCTCATTCCCATCTGGTTAGATAGAGGAAAAAAAGGAGGTAGAAACGCCAAGTCACCGTGGGAACGTGAACTAAGGCAGGAGTTGTGATGTATCAACATATTTATTCGATGGTCTCTTTTGATCGGGATAACAGTAGGTAAAAAATTCGTCCTGAATCTAGCCAAGGTTATCTATGACAAAGCCAAAATAATTACGAAAAAAACATGAAGTTCAACTAGTGTAACGAATATGGCATCCGATTTCAAATATTGTTTAACATAAGATCAAAGGTATTAAGCCTTAGGGCACCTTAACACAATCAAATCATAATAGTATAAGAGACTGATACCTGTCAAATATATGTCAGTAGTCTTCCAGAAGACAATTGAACTGTATTGGGAGTCATAAAAGAGACCCATTATGAAGGTATGTGAAAACTTCGAAATATTGACATTCATTTAATTGCAATTTACCCCTTGTATTGTTGCTTAACCGCCGAATTCCAGAAAATTTGTATTTCTATCCTTTGGGTCTGGGTGAACCCTGGGTAAAGTACAATTAGGGCAATAGACCATCTCCCCAACGGTTCCGAAAACATTCCTTCTGCTTCAAATGCGTCGTTGTATTTAATTTTTATCATGGAACATATCTTATTCATGGCAAGGGTAAGCCACAACCAAACATCCCCCCCCTCTCTTCATATAACATAAATTCCCTATTGATAAGCGAGTGACGTAAGTAAAAAACAATTGGCATAATCAAATATTCTCAAGAATATTTCCAATCTCAAAAATTCTTAAAACAAAAAGATGAGGAATAACTGATTACTGATAACTTGACTGATTTTTATTTATTGGTATGGCTAGATTTAAAATCAGCAGGAATAACAGAAACGATTAAGGCAGAAAAGAAAGTCTTGGGTCAAAAAAGTAAAAAAGAAAAATAGGATCCAAAGCTTGAAACAAAAAACTAGAGCCCAAAATGCGTCCCAATGAGCAAAAACAGACACAACAAATATCTGACTTTATAAGCATATTATACCTGTATAGTCCCTCCAGCTGCTCCTTATATTTATAGAATATATTAAAATATATGCACTTTGATTTCTTTAAAGTTTATATTTATTTGTATCATCCTTATCTATTAACTGTAGGTATGCTACAGATATTACTCCACCCCCATTTTTAAGTCCTTAGTGGGCATGTAAATTCGCCCATATCCGTACCCGGAGGTTTATCTAAAAAGTTGTTAATATTGCCCAAATCCTTTCCCCTAAAATGCAGGAAATTGCGATATTTGAAGTCACTTCTTTCTAGCCTAAAATTCCACATGCTCTTCCACATTCAATCATAGAGATTTAGGCTACTAGCACACATGAATATTCAGGCATATACAAGGGGTGAGTTTTAGCCTTTCCCCTGTCCGAGGATTTTGGGGCTTCTGCGATTTATTCTACAATTTCGTATAGTTTTCTATTAAACTATATTTTAGCCTCGCCTATTCTTGCGTTTTTGTTAAGTTCGTGCATCCCGAAAGTGTGCCACTCATCACATATACGTACATGTGAATATGCATAGTCCCCAATTTGGAAGATCCACAAAGATTCTGGAGTATTATAAATCAACCATACATCCTCTAAGGTTTTAAATAGAATAAAAAAGACAAAAAAGTTTATAAATAGGAGAAGAGTAATTATAATTCTTAATTGAGTCTAAAAGAGGCATGTATGTAGGAGGCTTTTCGGGGGAAGGGGGCAATAATAATAAAACATTTATTTGATAATTTGAACGAAAAATTCCCAGAAATTTGGTCAAACTTGACATTTCTGGTAGAAGGAGCAAGTTCACCCTGGGCACGTCCCTGGTCCCCATAGTAACGAATTATTAGTTCAAACACCTTTTTAGCCTACTAATGTTTATCCTACATTAGTCTCCATCAGCTCTGCAAATAATGAGTAAACAAAAAGTAAAAATCGATTTCGGAAAATTCTAGTAAAATGCACATCAATTCCATCCTCATGTTCAAATGACAAAGAAATAAAAACCGAAAACTTGTTTTACAAATCTTGTTTTAGCGCAAAGCCGTAAGTGTTTGAACCAAGACTTAACCAAGACTAAGTGTTTGAACCAAGACTATAATCCCATACGGATAGTAGGTCATTCAGGGTGTCTTCACGTCCCTATTAAACCATAGAATTTGATTTATTTTTGATTTTACAAATTAATACAAAGTTCTTTTAGATGAAAGTCAAAAGTAAGTCTTAAAACTTAAAAAGAAAATAGGTCATCCTATTTTTGAGAGTGGCTGTCGCTCCCCCTTCCCCGCCCACAATTCCCATGCTTTGTGTCAAAGTTTACACTGGTGTTTTCCTAAAAAAGCTTTAGAATGCAAGGAATAAAAATATTTGGTAACTACTGTGTTCTATTTGTTGATGAATAAAAAACAAAGTTTTCTTAAGGAAGTAAAGAGTGAGGTTGAAACTTACAACGAACAAAAGGTATTACTTCACAGATCACGCAAGAAATATCTGAAAAACTAGCTTAAATGAACTGACTCGTAATATTTTTGGTGCCTGTAGAATTCTAACTGAAAACCTGAAAACACAAAACTGACCTAAAACGGCA
Organism: Artemia sp. Qi Xiang Cuo; assembly: GCF_049724085.1. Taxonomy (NCBI): domain Eukaryota; kingdom Metazoa; phylum Arthropoda; class Branchiopoda; order Anostraca; family Artemiidae; genus Artemia; species Artemia sp. Qi Xiang Cuo. The sequence goes on along the minus strand of NC_142800.1, from coordinate 1,311,101 downwards.
TGTAGCATCAGAAAATTCCAATTTGTAGCATCAGAAAATTGCATGAGTGGCCTGCAGAAAATAAAACATAATCAAACAGTTCGTGGTAACAAACTGTAATTAAGGAACGACTCAGCTCAATAGTAACCGAAGAGGCCGTAATGCCGCATGGTGGCCTATTCGTTCCTAATTGTGTGGTTAGTCCATACAAAACAAAGGATTAGTATAGATAAAAAAAAATTAAACTTCATTTACCTGAGTTGATAAGTCATGTTAAGTGGTGTATAAATTGCGCTTCAGCTATTAATCAGGATATTCTATGTCTGGAGGAGCGAAGGGTGGCATGAAACATCAAAAAGAATACTTATTCCCAAATTTTGTAGCTCTCAGTGAGCCTTCAGATAAAGAAAGAAGAAAGTAGGGATGGAAGCAAACATCTTTTCTCCCTCCGTTCCGAGGAACACATTTAGACTAAGCCTCTTATATAGGTGCTACAGGGTCAATGGCCCCCTGTCATTACAGAAATATTTTAAATGTTACATAAAAGATAATATTGATGTGTTTATGCTACCTGCACACAAAGGAGAGCGGTGTGGACCATCCCTTTAAACGATTTATTAAATGAACTCCTCCTTAAAAATATTTGTTTTAAATTATTAAAATCTTTTTTTTAAATAATTTTTTTTAATTATTTAAAAAAAAGTTATTTTTGTATTCATAAAACTTTCCTGAGAAATATTGGAAGGTGTAAATTTTTCCAGGGATTTTTATTCTTTCTGAAAATTGTAATACAAATGCTCTAATTTGAGTGCAATAAAAGAAAACTTTAAAAGAGAGTGGTGACCTCCCTCATGTTTAAGAGAGTCGTGGATCAAGCTGATCGTTGTAACAGCTCTTAGCAAAGAACAATCCTTGTGCATCAAAAAAATGAAAAAAAAGTTTTTTTTTAACTGAAAGTAAGGAGCGACATTAAAACTTAAAACGAACAGAAATTATTCTGTAAATTTAAGGGGCGGTCCCCTCCTTAAAGCCTCGCTCTTTACGCAAATGTTTGACTGTCTCTAACAACTCTACTTATTAAAGAATAAAAAAAACTTTGGTGTAAAGAGCGGGGCGTTGAGGAGGGGACAGCCCCTTTCATATTTAACTGTTTTAAGAAGTAGAGTTGTGAGAAAGAGTCAAACTTTAGCGTAAAGAGAAAGGCGTTGAGGAGGGGACATCCCCTTTCATATACGGAATAATTTCTGTTCGTTTTAAGTTTTAATGATTTAACCTCTACAGTAGGATTCCTTTATACGTTGAATCTGATGGTGTGATTTTCATTAAGAGTCCTTGTCTTTTATGGGGTGTTTCCCCTTTTTTTTTGAAAATAAGCCAAATATTTTCAGGCTCGTAACTTATGACTGATAAGATTAAACTTGATTAAACTTATTATTTGAAATCGGCATAAAAATTCCATTCTTTTGATGCATTTCTTGGTGTTAAAATTCTGTTTTTTAGAGTTACTATTGAGCTGAGTACTTACAGTTCGTTACCACGAATTAATTGAGACAATTCGTGGTAACAAACGCTGAGTAAGCAGCGAGTCGCGCAATAGTAACCAAAACCCTAAAAACAGAATTTTGGTGGCAATTGATACACTAAGCCAATTGGCTTTTTATGCTGATTCCAAATATATAAATTCAATAGGTTAAATTTTACCCATTAAAAGTTACGAGCCTGGGAAAATTTGCCTGATATTCAAAAAATACGGGAAACATTCTTTTTTCTGAGGGGAGTAAAAAGCGAAGTTTAAGTTTAAAAAGAAAAAAAGCAGTTGCTTCACAGTCTATCTAACATATGTTAAATTACCGAGAGCCTAGCAGCTTTGCTGCCGGGCCCCAGCACTCGGCACGTGGCAGGCTTTTACATATAGATTCCGACTGTCGCTTATCTTCTAAACGCAGACAATTTGAGCTTTTTTTTTATGTCAAGACGTCCAAATGGACCTTAAATCAGAAGTGGTGCCTTTATAAAATTATATTTTATTTGATTGTACCTTTAACTTTTCCCCCGACTTGTCTTTTGTCATTATGAAATACATTAATTAAAAAAAAGCTTTTTCCACAAAATAAGTTTTTCAAAGAAAAGTAAAGAACTCCATTAAACAAAAAATGAGAAAAAATAATATCAAATAATCTACCAAGCGTGAAACTACCACAAATCAGCATCGATAAATAAATGAAACCCAAAACGAACAGAAATTACAATAAATAACCGAGTCAAACTCAAAACGAGCAGAAATTAACATAAGTTGAGCTCAAAACTCCTATGCCTTCCCGAGGCCAGAACATAATTTGCACTTTAATGAAAAAAATATAAATGTTTTTACTTTTGTAACTTTAATAAATCAAATAATATTAACATTTTGATTACTAAATATCAGTATATGTATATTAAACTAACAATGCACATTCATTTGCATTTTCCTCAGTAAAATGCAAATTATGTTCTGGTCTTGGGAAGGCATATGGGTTTTGAGCCCAACTTATGTTAGTTTCTGCTCGTTTTGGGTTTCATTTATTTATCGATGCTGATTTGTGGTAGTTTCACGCTTGGTAGATTATTTGATTTTATTTTTGCTCATTTTTTGTTTAATGGACTTCTTTACTTTTCCTTGAAAAATTTATTTTGTGGAAAACGTTTTTTTAATTAATTCCTGTTCGATTTATATTGACATAGTGTTTTCAGAGAAAAAGAAAATAATACTTTAAATATTTTCGTTTTTTTAAGAATTTTTGGCCTGCTATTTGTATGCCGGAGAAAAAATTTCAGTAATTTTTAACAACATACACCCTCATAAAAATCTGGACACAAATAGTAATGTTTAATTTAGTTTCATACCTCCTGTAGTTGACCTGAAATGGAAAACTTGATAACATTCGCAAAATAATTTGTTTACTTTCTTTGATAGCTTGGATACACTTACGCTATTTTGTTTTGATTAAATTTGAAGAGCAGAAGCAGCCCCAAAAGTTTGAACATAATACCCTCAGTCGTTCTTGGGATACTGCTGAGATGCCTTATTGGGAATTAGCATGAACACAGTGCGTTTTGATTTAATCTTAAGGCAGCATTTACTTTTAAAACATAAAGGAAAATGGAAGGGTGGGTGTGGGAGGGGGATTAGTTTCCCTCCAATCACTTTTGAATATCAAAAAGGGCATCAGCCCCTTGTATTTTCAATCGAATGAGCCCTTTTAAAGTTCCTACGATAAGTCCTTCGATACAAAGTGCCCTGGTCTAAACAACAACAACAACAACAACAAAATAATACATTATACCCACATCGATCCTTACTATAAAAATGTCAAGTCTTCCAATCACTTTCGACTATTAAAAAGGGCACTAGGCCTTTTGATTTCCAATCGAATGAGCCCTTTTTGAGTTTCTACGACAACCCTTTCTATAAACACCTTATATGCACCCAGGGCATAAATTACAACCCTTACCCTAAGGGCTGTGAGGGTAGTTGTCATCCTCTAAGATCTAATTTCCAGAACTTTCAACTACATTAAACAAAATGGCTATCACCAAATTTCGATTGGATGTGTCTGGGGAAATGGTGGGTGCGGAAGGGGTGTTAGTTGCCTTCCAATTACTTTCGACTATCAAAAAGGGAACAAGCCATTTCAATTTCTAATCGAATGAGCCCTTTTTAAAGTTTCTACGACAACGCGTTCTATAAAAACTTTATATGCCCCCAGGGCATAACTTACAACCCCTGTCCTGAGGACTTTGAGGGGGGGTTGTCATCCTCGCAGACCTAATTTCAAGAACTTTCTACTACGTTGAACAAAATGGCTATCTGAAAATTTTGATTGGATGTGTTTGGAGGAATGGTGGGCGTGAGAGGAGGGTTAGTTATCCTGCAATCACTTTCAACTATTAAAAAGGGCACTAACCCTCTCAATTTCCAATTGAATGAGCTCCTTTTGAAGTTTTTACGACATTAAACATCTTATATCATTAAACACCTTATATTCCCCCAGGGCATAACTTACAACCCTTGCCCTGGGGGCTCTGGGGGGTTTGGCATCCTTAAATATATAATTTCCAGAACTTTCATCTACGTTGAACAAAATGGCTATCTCTAAACTTTGATTGAATGTGTTTGGGGAAATGGTGGGCGTGAGAAGAGGGTTAATTACTCTCCACTCACTTTCGACTATTAAAAAGGGCAATTTCAATTTCCAATCAAATGAGCCACTTTTAAAATTTCTACAACAACTTTCTATATAAAACTTATATAGCCCCAGGGCATAACTTACAACCCCTGCACTGAGGGCTCTGATGGGGTTATCATCCTTAAAGACCTAATTTCCAGAACTTTCGACTGCGTTGAAAAAAATGCATAACTCAAAATTTTGATTGGATGTGTCTGGGGAAATGGTGGGCGTTAGAGGGGGGTTAGTTGCCCTTCAATCACTTTCGACTATTAAAAAGGCACTAGCCCTTTCAATTTTTAATTGAATGAGCCCTTTTTGATGTTTTTACAACATCGCTTTCTACAAAAACCTTAAATGCTCCCAGGGCGTAACTTACAACCCTTGTCCTGAGGGTTGTGGGGGGATGGGTTTTCATCCTTAAAGACCTAATTTCCAAAACTTTCATCTACTTTGAATAAAATGTCTATCTCAAAATTTTGATCGGATGTGTTTGGGTAAAAGGCGGTCGTGAGAGGGGGGTTAGTTGCCCTCAAATCACTTTCGACTATTAAAAAAGAGCACTAGCCCTTTGAATTTCCAATCAAATGAGCCTTTTTTCAAGTTTCTACGACAAAGATTTCAATAAAAACCTTATATGCCTCCAGGGAAAAACTTATAACCCTTCTTCTGAAGACTATGAGGGGAGTGTCCTGCTCAAAGGTATAATTTCCTGGACTTTAAACTGCGTGGAACAAAATGACTATCTAAAAATTTTGATTGGATATGTTTGGGGAAATGGTGGACGTGGAAGGGGTGTTAGTTGTCTTCCAATCACTTTCGACTATTAAAAAAGGCCCTAGCCATTTCAATTTCCAATCGAATGCGCCCTTTTTGAAGTTTCTACGACGACGCGTTCTATAAAAACCTTATATGCCTTCAGGGCATGACTTACAACCCTTGCCCTGAGGGCTTTGGGGGAGTGTCCTCCTCAAAGACATAATTTCTATCTGGAAATCCACAACACTGAACAAAATGGCTATCTAAAAATTTTGATTGGATGTGTTTGGGGAAAAGGTAGGCCAGAGAGGGGGGCTAGTTGCCCTCAAATCACTTTTGACTATTAAAAAGGGCACTAAACCTTTGAATTTACAATCGAATGAGCCCTTTTTCAAGTCTTTAGAAAAAACATTTAAATAAAATCTATACATGCTACCAGGTCATAACTGTTAACCCTTGCCCTGAAGACTGTGGGGGGAGTGTCCTGCTCAAAGGTATAATTTCCTGAACTTTAACTGCGTGGAACAAAATGGCTATCTCAAAAATGGTAGGTGTGGAAGGGGTGCTAGTTACCTTCCAATTACTTTTGACTATTAAAAAAGGCACTAGCCATTTTAATTTCTAATCGAATAAGCCCTTTTTGATGTTTTTAAAACAAAGCGTTCTATAAGAGCCTTATATGCCCCTAGGGCATAACTTACAACCCTTGCCCTGAGGGCTGTGAGGGGTTGTCACCTTCAAAGACCTTATTTATAGAACTTTAAACTACGCGAACAAAATGGATATCTCAAAATTTTGATTGGATGTGTTTGGTGAAAAGGTGGGCGTGAGAGGGGGGTTAGTTGTCCTCCAATCACTTTCGACTATTGAAAAGGGTACTAGCCTTCTGAATTTCTAATCGAATGAGCCTTTTTTGAAGTTTCTACGACAACGCTTCTATTAAAACCTTATATGCCCCACGGGCATAACTTACAACCCTTGCCCCGAGGGTTGTAGGGGATCTTCAAAAACAAATTTTCTAGCATGAAATCAACTACACTGAACAAAATGGCTATCTCAAAACTTTGATTGGATGTGTTTGGGGGAATGATGGGCGTGGAGGGGGGGGGGAGGTGCCCTCCAATCACTTTCGACTATTAAAAAGGGAACTAGACCTTTGAATTTTCAATTGAATGAGCTTTTTTGAAGTTTCTACGACAACGCCTTCTATAGAAACCTTATATGCTCCCAGGGCATAACTTAAAACTCTTGCCAATTATTACTCACATGTAAAGATAGTATATAAAATAAATTATTACAAATGATAAGTAGTACTTGCAAGACACATCAAATAAAGCTTATTCATTTATCATTTTTTGAAAAGTACTTTTAAAGATGATGTTGTAAAAAATACGGATAATGACAGAGTGAAAAAATTATTGTGGTCAAAAATGATTGCCGTTCGCTTATTTGCCCTCTGATTCTCTGCTTTTTGAGACATAATAATTAAAACTTGTCAGAATATCAAGAGCAACGGATTATAAAAGGATATATAAAATAAAAAAATAAACTATAATAAATTAATATTCGAATAGAAGTATTTAATATTTTATAACAAATAATAAGTTTTTATTAGTAAGTTATCAATAAAACTACAGAATAGTACAACTTAAAAAAAAAAAACAATTACAGATATTGCTGATTTCTGGGTTTCTCATTGCTCTGTCCAATACGAGAAGCTTGAGTAACTACGGGAAAAATGAAGTGCCACCAGAATCAACCTCGTACAGCCCGACTTCAGACTACGGTATTAGTCATAAGAGGGTATATAACGAGGAGGAATCAAACTACGATGTTACAAGGGGTTACCCTGAAACAACTGCAGCTTACTCTTCAGACGAACCGTTGGAGAACTACGCATCTGCCAGAACTAAGAATGTGCTTGGCGAAGCAAATGTTGAACATGATTACACGCTTCGGGTAAGCAAGAGTTTCTCTTTATTTAATGAAAATGATTTAGCCAGCATTCCAAAATAGCTTTACACGAGGTTGATACAAGTTCAAAATATCACATTGTTGTGTAAAAACCAATGTTTTTGTCCAAAGGGGGAGATTATATCCAATTTCTTTATGTTCATATTCCATGACGGTAATGAGATTGTTCGAATATGTTAAAGATGCTTCTAAAAAATAAACTTTGAAAAAAATTAATCCATGTGATTTAACTGATTGGGAAATGGAAAGCTTAGTAAAATTAGCAATACTAATTATTTTTCTAATGCCATAATAATATACTCGACTCTTTTGTAGATTAAATGTATATTTTTTTAATTTTTACTTAATTCCATGCTTCCGTTTTTCCGTTTAGGTTCAACGGATACTATCGACCAATTTGATACGACCAGTTCCACGTTTTAGCTGCATCCTTAATGCGTGAGTTGTTTCACGTCAGTAATTTTTTTAATTTTTTTTTTCAAGTTTAAATATATTAGGCAGGGTTCCAAAAAAGGTTTCATAAGGTTCAGAATGCTACACTTTTGTACAAAAACGAACGATTCTATCCAATATCGTTTCCGATTTTGTTTTACGTAGATTATGGGGATTCACAACTAATTTTGAAAATATTAAGGAAACTGTTGAAAAAACAAACGTAAAAAAATTGAATTTGGTGGACTAGAAAAAGCAATTTTTGGAAAAATGACAAGCTATTTTATTTTCTGGTACAATAGGTCAAACTATTCAATCCCTTGTTTCTGTTTTTTGCCTTTAGCGTCTAACGATGTAAGTAACAAATTTTACACAACCAGCACCGTATTTCTGCTGCATTCTTTTAATGATGTTCACATACAGGCAACGCCGTATCCAGGAGGAGGGTTAGGGGGTTCATCCCCCCCCCCCCCCAAAAAAAAAAAATGTTTGTCCAACTCGTAAAAACGTAACAAAAATTTACATAAACAAGTTTTTACATGCTTTGCAAGTTTTTGCATACAGGTCTAGCAAGCCCTCAATGCCTAACATGTGCGTCTGACCATGCCCTTTCTTCTGTGAAGAATTTCAGCCAGACCTATGTGAATGCCAATCTTAAACACAGATGAGCAATATTCTGCGAGGAAAAAACTTGGACAATTATATCACCATATATCTAAGAGTTTGGGTAAATTGTTACAAAAATGGCCTTATCCGTTTTTTTTCGTAGTGTTAGACCAAGAAAAAAAATCACTCTGCTACACTTCCGATTTAAAAAGTGTGTATTGATTCCATTGGTCTGTTTTTGTATTTCTAAGGCCAGTCACGTTATTCTTTAAGCGATGTCGAAAATGGAAGCAAGGTCCCCCCCCCCCCCATCAAAAATAAATCTTTGTTTCTTTGGGGTTAAAACATTTGACAACCAATTTTCCTGTGTCCACAAAACTTGTATAAAAGGAGCTAGTTTAGGCACGTCAATTGAGGAGGGGGCAATTAACCCCCTGTGTTTTGAAAAATGCCTTTTCTGGTATTTTTATTGTAAATAAAATTTTTTGGTATTTTACTGAGCAAATCGAAAAATACAAAACCTAGCCCCCATCCCTCAAAGTTTCTTAGAAAATGGCCGCCCCATTTCTTAATAAAAATATTCATTTATTTTAGATCAGATGTCGCTTGAAATTGATGCTACAACAGAAGTAAGAATAAAAAAGTTTCAAGAATACATAGAATAACGCATGATAGAATAAGATTCAGATATCTGACAAACAATAAGGGCAAATTATTTATATCATTCCTTGGACTTCGGAAAAATAAAGTAGAAAGAAACTCATTTGTTTAAATAATTTGATTTCCCTTTCAAAAAATAAATGACGACAGAGGTCAGGTTCGGTAGCAGGAATTCATTTTGAGGACCAAGATTCCTGGAGGGGGGTGTACAAATCGAAAAATTCGAATTATATAGAAAATAGAAGAAGCTGTAAGAAAAATAGAACACGACTATAGATTTTGGGGGACGAGCTGTAAATGTCAAAATTTGGAAAGGAGAGTTATATTAGGCTATCTTGCATTACCGTGATCGGTCAAAGCAACTTAAGATAATAACGTTAGCACAAACATGTGAGACGTTATCTTAAAAAAAAATTCTGACATTGTAAGAACCAACATACAATCGGCATGTCCATATCAGGGCTCTTGGTATCTTCAATCTCCAAAGTGCAAAAGAATTACGATCCCTGCAAATTAAAAAAAAAATAAATCAAACCCTGAGATGAAAAGTCATAGAACAAACCTGCGCAATTTTGTAATCACTGTTAATGCATAAGTTCGTTTTTTTCGGGTAGAGGAGGAGATAAGACCCAAAAATACTAGTTAGACGACACCTAAGGTCTAGGGTTGTATGCCTGATATATAGGCTCATTCCGCAGGAAAGCTGCAGGAAATAGTAGGCTAAGGCATTGCATGCACTCTTTGGGCACATTATGTTTATGTTTTCTTACGCCAAACTGGGAAATGTTTGGACTATAAGTCTCAATTTTCTCAAGAACGTTGATTTTCCTATACCTCACTTTCTTATGCTTTTCTAATTGACCTCCTCCCTCCAAATAATAAATCTCATGTACATGCCTGACTTGATTCAATTAAAAACGAACTCTAAACCGAATAATCGTTACAATTCACAGATAACGAATCCCAGCCTGTCTACTAAAAACTAACTCCCAATTTACAAAAAAGTCATTTGCTCATTGACACAGATACAATTTCCTTTACTTGGAGGTTAAATTTCGGGAAGCTAGAAATTAAATCACATAAAATGCTAAACGAAAAAAAGATTCAAGATATAAGCTAAAGGGATAAAAAAAATCCAAATTATATTATGGGAAGTCAAACTAAGGTAATTCTTCCCCTCACTATGCCTTTCCTGTCGACAGCTATTTTTCCAGAAAACCTCCGCCTTGACCTCAGACTTTCTAAAAATAAGTTAAAAAGTTTATTTTATCACAGTTATGTGTTCAGTATTCTTTGCAGCCGTTGGCCTAATCAATTCACCAATTTTCTCCTCTAAAAATTAATAAGGAACAAATGAAAAAAAAAAATTATGTCATGCATGGAATATGATTTATAAGGTGTTGCAGCAATCTAGCCTTCAAAATTTATTGTTTTTAACTGTTTTGCCAATTTGTAGCGGATGTTACTCAGAAATTTGACAAATTTGCTTCATTCAGATTCGTTCTACGTGATTATAATGTTACCATGTAAATTGACTTGCAAATCAATCCAAAATAAACGTGAGAAATTGTTAAGAACATTTTCAGATTGATTTTGATCCGTGTCGTTAAATAGTATATCAAAAATTTGACACGTAATTCAAGCATTTATTGCATGAATTGAAGACCCCATATAGTGTATTTATCCCATGACCAAACTATATATCTGCTTTGACATCATTTCAGTCTTTACTTTGGGGGAGTGGGATTGTTTCCTTAAAATATTCTTAGAGAGCTAAGAGAACTAGAAAACCTTTTTTTACTCTTTCTCAAGAAAAATTGATTTAATTTAGATATTAATCACTTTTTTCAAAGTCACCACTTGCAGCCCAGTCCCAGATGATGTTACTAACCTACATTAGAAAAGTGATTAGAAAAGGGGAATACAATGTCTTTCATTATTGAGATGTTTGTAATCCCAGCCCATATCATTTCCTGTTACTCAAATGAGTAGTGCTTCCACTAATCGCATTTCTTGATTTTTTAGCTTTGTATAAATACCTAAAACATACCCTTCCCCTCTTAATAAAAATCACTAGTAGTCTCCATATCACGCCCGTTTAAAAAAGGTCCTAATTAACCAGGCTTTTAAGCTACAAAACATTTAACGAATAATTAGGAAGTGGAGCAATGTTCACTGTTTCCACAATCGTGCCTTTTTTTTCTTTTTTTTGCAAAGCCTTACCCCTTTCAAAGATTTCTCAGTCATTATATTAAAACTAGAATGGGAAATCTACCTTGGTTGATCACCCTCAAAGGTATGAGACAAATCAAACAGATTTTATTGATTTCTTGTTATTCGGAGGAAAATATGACGTAGTTGTAAAGTTTCAAATATTGGCGTATAGCTGTAAAAAATAGGTTTTACGGATCGGTTTGCGGATATTTACTCTTTAGTTTTTTATGTTTTACTTTTATTTTCCAGTTTTCAAAAAAACTAAAGTGTGTAGCCTTATTTGAATATAGCTAATTTTTGGGAGAGTTTCACACCGGGTCTTTCGACTTCTAACTATAAATTAAATAAAAAAAAAAAAAATTTTTTTAACTGAACGTAAGGAACGACGTTACTCTTAATTATTTGAAAAAAACTACGTTTTCTAAAGAGTTAAAGAGGCTGAGTTACAAGTTCGAACCTTAAAACGTGCAGGGATTAGGAGGTACAGTTGGGGGGCCGCCGCCCCCCAAACCCCCGGCTTTTGCACTCTTTTTTGTTAAGTTTTTTCAAGTCCTGTAGCCTGCAATCAGTTGGTCGTACCAACACGAATGAAACTGTTTCAATGGCATTTTTTTTAAATCTTCCGAGAATTTGGCAATGACAACTCAGTCTGTTACAGTTATAACTACAAACTTGTCTCTGTACCAGGTATAGTTATGTATTCAGTGTGATTATGTATGATGGAAAAATGGATGAACCTGAACCAACCTGAACCTAAACTGCTTGTTTATGCTGATCCCTTCTTCGGTTCCCTGTTTTTTCTGTTCAAAATTGTTAAGTTCATCACATTATAGCTTGTTATCGGTTAGGGACAAATCTCTTGTAAAAAATCCAGCAAACAGGCTCGGTACTGTTTCTAATCAAAGAGATGCAATAGAATGTTCTTACGGTAAAGAAAAATCAAGCAGACTTCGTTCGTGTTGCAAAGCATTTCTTTGCAAGGGAAAAAGCGGGGGTTGAGGGGGGCGAGAGACCCCCAAAATAAGAATCTTAACTAAAGAGCCTGCAAAAGCGGGGGGTTTGGGGGGCGGCAGCCCCCATCTGTACCTCCTAATCCCTGTACGTTTTAAGGTTCGAACTTGTGACTCAGCCTCTTTAACTCTTTAGAAAACGTAGTTTTTTTCTAATAATTTCTGCACGTTTTTGTACATTTTATTACTTATTATTGCTTGACTAACTGTTAGCTGATCGTGTCAGGAGTTAAAGTTGGGGGGCTGCCGCCCCCCAAACCCCCACTTTTGAAGTTTCTTTTGTTAAGGCTTTTAATTCCTGAATACTCAAATCAAATGCACAGTAAGATTTTCTTTTTTCAACTTTTCTTCGAGCATGCGGGTATGCGGCATGTTATCAAAGCAGTGGAGACTTACCTGTAAGCTGAAGGCCGACTGTGATATTCTTCTGGAGACGCCTGTTGAGCTGAAGGATTTAATAGATTGGATTTAAAAAAGAATCTGATTTTCTTTTTTAAACTTTAAATTTAAGAGATACTACTTTAAATTCAATATATAAAAAATTTACTCTGACTGGGAATCGAACCCAGGTCTTCCGTATGAGAGACAGGAATAGTGACCACTGTACCATCAGAGACTCTTGTTAAATTATTTTTAGTCTACAGTTTATTTTCGACGCAAGCAATAAAAAGTAAGATTTTCGTTTTTCTACAAAAAAAACTTCTGGGAAAGAGCTGGAATTTTTGGAAGCTTGCAGTCGGTCTTGTCAGGTTAAGAGGACTATTTTTATCTAATTTAATAATGAAATACCATGCTTTTAGGAATTTCAAAAATTAACATAGGCTCTTATAGGAAAACGAGGTTTTTCGTAAATGTAAATTCGGGGGATAATTTTTTCGGTCTGAAAATATCAAAAGGCCCTAACAGGTTTCGCTTCGAATGAGTCCCCATTCACCCGGATCCGTGGCCAACTGTGGCCTGTGGGCGTGTCAGATAAAAAAAATAACTTGATGAACATTAAGTGGCTATGTTTGGTTTTTGGAAAACAGGGAAGGAGTGACCGGATTGAGCTGAAATTTTGGAGATAAGCTCCCAGGCCCTAGGACAGCTTACCCTCTAAATTTCACAACGTTAAAGGGGGGACGTGGTGGGAGGGTCAAAACTTCCGGCCCACTTTCCCCCATGAAGATAAAGTCGGGGGGGGTGAAATTTTGCATGTTTCTTAGTTTGAGTTTAGGCTACAAAATGCGATCACCGCCGTCTCTCTGCGACCGCTAGAACCGGAAATTGCTTAACATTGTGGTGGGTCGCCTCTTTAAAGAGGCACAAGTGTGCCTCCTTGAAACGAAGAGAAATTATTCCTTATATGAAAGGGGCTGTCCCCTCCTTAACGCCTCGCTCTTTACGCTAAAGTTTTTCATTGTTTAAAAAATAGAGGTGTGAGAAAGTCAAACTTTAGCGTAAAGAGCGAGGCGTTAAGGATGGGACAGCCCCTTACATATAAGGAATAATTTCTGTTCGTTTTAAGTTTAATGTCGTTCCTTACTTTCAGTTAAAAAAAACTTGTTTTTTTTATTTAATTTTTGAACGTTTTTGAATAAATGCAGGTTTTGATCTTGGCTCATCGTACATGAATAATTCAAACAAAATTTGCATATTAATTTACTTTTATTTGGTTAAATGGCTTTCTCGAAACTTGTTTAATTTTATTTACGAACGTTTTTATTAGTAATAAATATATGTAATTTACGAATTAACTTACGTAACGAACTTCTATATTCATATATTTTAATACGTATTTTAGGGGGTTCGCCCCCTAGTCCATACCTTGCTCTTTAAGCTAAAGTTCGAATTTTGTTCCAATTCTTTAAAAATGACCGCTTAATCACAAAGGCCGTTAATTAGAATAAATAGCTTTTATGAAAGTACAAAAAAATCTTTGTCTTAAAGAGTGAGGTATTGACTAGGGAGTGAACCCAATCATATATGTAATATTTTCTGTTCGTTTAAAGTTTTGATGTTGCTGCTGTTGCAGCTGAAAAACTTGTTTTTTTATATTTAATTTCTGATCTTTTTTTAAATAATGCTGGGAAGTCCAGCGTTCCCTTCATAGCAATGTTCCTTCCCCCATGAAAACTTCCTTCATGGAAAGATCCCCCCACATAACCCCCGACCAATCGCCCCCCCCCCAGTACCAGAAAAAATCTCCCCTGAAAACGTCCGTATACTTCCCAACAACCAATGCTATATGTTAACATTGGGTAAAGTTCATAACTTTCAACCCTCTCCCCGGGAACTTCGGGGGATTAAGTCATCCTAAAAGACATACTTATCATATTTTCGACCATGCTGAACAAAATGGCTATCTCAAAATTTTGATCGGGTGACTTTGGGAAAAAAATGAGCGTCGGAGGGGGCCTAGTTGCCCTCCATTTTTTGGTCACTTAAAAATGGCCCTAGAACTTTTAATTTCCATTCCAATGAGCCCTCTCACGATATTCTAGGACCACTGGTTCGATACGATCACCCCTAGGGGAAAAAAAACAACAAATAAACACGTACCCGTGATCTTTCTTCTGGCAAAAAATGCAAAATTCCACATTTTTGTAGATAAGAGCTTGAAACCTCTACAGTAGGGTTCTCTGATACGCTGAATATGATGGTATGATTTTCATTAGAGTTCTATAGCTTTTAAGGGCTGTTTCTCCCTTTTTTCGAAAATAAAGCAAATTTTCTTAGGCGTGTAACTTTTGATCGGTTGAACTAAACTTGATGAAACTTATATATTTGAAATAAGCATTAAATCTAATTCTTTTGATGTATCTATTGGTATCAAAATACCGTTTTCTAGAGTTTCGGTTACCATTGAGCCGGGTCGCTCCTTACTTACAGTTCGTTACCACGAACTATTTGATATGTTAATGGAAAGCCGTGAACTCACTGGCCTAATCAGAGGGGGGTATTGTGGAGGTCCTGGTATATTACAATGAAAAGATTCATTGTGAAAATTGCAACTTCTCCTCAAATTATAATCTTTTAATAAAATATTAGAATGTAAACTGAAAAAGTTAATGCTAACTATTCTTTTGTTTCCCTTCTTTAAGGTTTTGGGGTAAACTAATATTATTCAGTGCCTATACGTTTTCGGATTTATGCTGAAAATTTCATGGCCAGTGCGGTTAATTTTAGACTAAATTTCTGTTTATTTATTTTAAAAAAGAGCAAATAAAGCTTTAGAATTAGAACATATCATAGATTTAAAGAATGAAGTTTTGAACGAATACCAGAGATACTCTGTAAAAACTTTTGGTAGCTACTGAAAAGAAAGTGTCCCTTGGTAGAGTAGATACGTCTTACTTTTGTAAAAAGAGAAACTTATGAAGTTTAATATAAAGACCTAGGGCTTAGAAGATTTTGTTTAATCGTATACCCTGTTATCAGAATTGATTGGGTAGCTGCGTTTTCAGAGAACTCTCTAATAATCCTTTGAAATGCTCCTCACTCAGTAAACCCGTTTTATTATCAGGAAGGGTGCTTCCTGTGAAATATCAGTTACGCCCATAAGCTGTATTAGAAAGAATTATGCATCACATAGTGCGCAATTACTGAATACCCGATTCCAATAAATCCATTCTTTTTTGTGCCGAAACCCTCGAGCATTCTGCTGCTCTCAAAAAAACTTTCATCGTCTTCTTCAGAGATAGGTAGTCTTCGCAATATCTTCCTTTAATCTTCACAGGCTCTTCTTTACTTGTGATTAATTTAAAAAACTTTTTCCAAAAAATAAGCTATAAAGAAAAGTAAAAAGCTCCATTAAACCAAAACTGAGCAGAACTAAAGTCAAATAATCTTGAAAGAGTAAAACTACCACAAATATATATCAATAAATAAATGAAGCCCAAAACGAACAGAAATTACAATAAAATTAACAAGTCAAACTCAAAACGAGCAGAAATTGACATGAATAGGGCTGACACCCCCCATGCCTTCTGAAGACCAGAATATAATTTGCACTTAACTGAAAACAGAATATATATTAAATGTTTTCACTTTCTTAACTTTAATAGATAAAATATTATCAAGACTCCAAGGAAGAAATAGCAGCATATGTGTATTGAACTGCCAGTTCATATTCATTCGTTTATTTCAGTACAGTGCAAATTATGTTTAGGTCTTCAGTTGGATGTCCTCCCAATTACTTTTGACTTATAAAAAAAGCCACTAGAACTTCCAATTTAAATAAAAACCTTATATACCCACGAGGTATAACTTAAAACCCTTGCCCTTGGGCTCTGGGGGTTATTTTTACCCTGGAGGCACTGTTACATGATCCTTGGACTATTTTCAAGAAAATGGCTATCTCAAAATTTCAATCGAACGCATTTGCGGAAAATAGGGTGTAGTGGTCGGGGGAGGGGCTTGTTAACCTCCCATCACTTTTGAATCATGAAAAGAGAGCTAGAACTTCCAATTTCCAGTCAAATGAGCCTCCTCCAACTTTTATACGAACTCCCTTCCATAAGGCCCCAAGGGCATAAATTACAACCCTAATCCCCGGGTTCTGGGGTTTGTGTCTTACCTGGGTATATTATTATATGCTCTTTGGACTATTCTGAAAAATAATTATCCCGAAATGTCGATCGGATGCATTTGCGGGAAAAAGAGCGTAAGGGCTAGTTGTCCTACAATCACTTTTGACTCTTAATAGGGGCACTAGAACTAATGATTTCCAGCCGAATGTGCTAGTTCCAAAGTCTGTACGACCACCTCTTCCATAAAAACATTATATTTTAACAATAGGCAACTAGCACAATTTATAGCCCTTTCTCTGGGGGATTGACATTCCCAAAGACATAATTTTTGGACCTTTCAACTATGCTGAATAAAATGGCTATCTCAAAGATTTTGATAGGATGTTTTTGGAGAAATGATGGGTGTGGGGTGGGGGCTGGCTGCCCTCCCATGAGTTTGGCCCTTAAAAATGGCTCTAAAACTTTTTAATTTCAGTCGAATGAGCTCCTTTCGAATTTTCTACGACGACTCCTTCTATATGAAATATAGAAGCCTTGGTAAAAAAAAATGTATAAAGTAAATAATACATTGGGCCCACATCGCTCTTTATTTAGGCAGCACTATTGCACTACCTATGATTGACAACCTTACGCATGTCAAACTTTTTCTCGTCCATGAAACGAATCTGATCTCACTAAAAAAAATTCAGATTTTCATAAGAGTCCAGTTTCTTTCACGTATCAAGCAATTTTTCAATTATAAGGCCAAATTCATAGTTTAGCAAACGCTATTTTATTATCTGAAACCTCTCCAATCTCTTCTTTTGCCTGCTATTCAATACCTCTGCTCCGCAGTCTAACTTTTTCTTTGGTTTTTTAATTTAAATAAAATATACAAATTAAACTAAATGAAATTGCAAAATCATTTACTGTATGAGTTGAAAGATCACTATATTTACAACAATAGGAATAAATTTACACAGAGAACAAAATTTTTCACGGTATTGTGACTTCTTTAACCTATAGCATAATTGCTCATGAATAGGTTTGCTATATAAAATTAATTAACAATAGATCATATGTGACTCAAGTAAATTCTATTTCCGTTTTAAGTTCTGATCTAATTGTTTAATTTTGTTTCATGGTTTTCGTCAAAGGCTATTATTACAAGCCAGGGGTGTGTTTAGGATTTATGTTTCGGGGTGTGTTTTACACAAGGATTTTTTTCGGGGGTAGGGGCACACAAAAAAACATAAAAATTTGTTTATATCCATTTTTGTTACGTTTTTACGAGTCAGACAAACATTTCTGGGGGGGGGGGCAAAAACCCCTAACCCGTCCCCTCGGATAAACTCATAACATGAATTTATGAAAATAAACTGAATAATTACACTGAAATTTGTGCCCTATGCCGGTCATGTACACCATGAAGGTAGGACCGTGGATGAGGAGGACATTCCCTAAGGCTGCACAAAAGATATGAGAAACATATAACAGTAGAAATTCAAGTCAGCCTTGGAGAAAAAAGCGCCATCTAGCCTTATCGAGAAAAGCCATTCAGTTTATTATAATAAGTCTGAATAACTTTTAATTCTTCTTTATCCCTTTCTTTTCCCTTGGCATTGTGGCAAATATAAAAGAACAACATTTTTAAAAAGGACACAAACATAAATTCGTTTACAATTTTTTCTAAAACTTGCATACGTTTTGAATACTAACTTAGCCCCAAGTATTTTTTGATTAACAAAACATTTTAATAACAAAAGAATCTGTTTACTTTCAAACCTTTCACTTTGATCCAATTAAACTTGGGAGCTTCAATTAATATACAAATTTTTAACTTAAAATTAATCTTATTTTGAATTTGTCCAATTCTGTCGGGCAGCACCAAGCTGTCAGTGACTATTCTTCTTCTTTTTTTTTCTTTTTTTTCGGTTAAACCCATGTTAAAGCTCCAAAGGTCTCTCTCTCTCTCTCTCTCTCTCTCTCTCTCTCTCTCTCTCTCTCTCTCTCTCTCTCTCCCTTATCATTTTCCCATAGTTTTTAGGCTTGACCTTTTGCAGGCCCCTTTCCGTAACGTACTTAGGGAAACCTCTCGTGCCATATAGCGTTTAGTATGTAAAGGGAGAAAAGGATTAACTATACAAAAAATCGTTTCCTTATTTTCATTCTTTTTATTTTCATAATATTTCCTTTTCTATAATATTTTTTATAATTCATTTTTTATATATATTTTTTTATTTATTCATTTTATAAATATTTTATCCATTCCTTTTTACATTCCTTTATTTCTATTTTGTATATTTTATTTTTAATTTATTTTATAACCTTTTTTAACATCTGAGCCAACCTTTGGCAACTCCTCTGTTTTTCACTTCCTATTTGAAGACGTACGGTACGATGTCTTATTTTATCTGAAATAAAAGTTCTTGAAATTTCAAAATATCCAACTTTTCGTTTAATCAAAATTGACTATTCCAATCTTATGCATTGAATAGATCATGTTGACAGAGCTGAAAATTTTCTGATTTTCGACTTTGATGGTCTAAAACTTCAAAAATTTGTGTAAAGTGTTTTTATTTGTTGCATCTGAGCCAGATATAGGTGAACGATTCATTTTCACTCTTAACTGACAATAATAGTCCCACCTAAAGTATAAGTTCCTATATTACTTGCAATAGAAGTTGTTGGAGTTTCAAATTGTTAAGCCTTTTTTCAACATTTACACAATGTTCTCTTGTCATGCGTCCTATTAGATTTAGATTATATATTTATTCATATATGATTGATGTAACAAACAGCTGGTCTCGAAACCTGACTTTGATTTTGAGATGAAATAAAAAAAAGTATTTTGAGAAACATTAAAGCTTAAAAATGAACAAAAAATTATTCCGTAAATGAAGTAGTCTGCCTCTCCTCGATCCCAGTCCTTTTACACTAAAGTCTTAAAGTTCTTTCAAATCTTCTCATTCAAATTCTACGGACCTTGTGTTTCACGAGTTGTTCTTAAAGAGCTTTTTCTCCCTTTTTCAAAACACAGGCAAATTTTCGAATTTGATTAGATTTTGATGGATATCAATAAACTTAATGAGTTTTATATATTTTGAATCAGCATAAGATCAATTTGTTGATGGGATCATGTCCTAACAAAGTTTGTTTTGGTTACTATTGGGTCTAGTTGCTCGCTACGCACACTTTGTTACTACGAACTGGTTTATTATGTGACATCGTTCACGTACTAATCCAAAGAAAAAGAATAAGAATATATAATAAATAAAAACACAATTTTAAAGAATTAAAAGAGCCATATTGAATATCATATATATCCCTCGCAAAGAAAGCTCTGTTTCCGAGAATGTAGGGAGAAGGAAATAGATGATGTTACGAGATTTAAAGTAAAACAGAAATTTTCACTTTTTTCCCTAGACTTTATGCTTCTAAACTTAAAAATTCAGCATCAACTTTTTTGATGTGCGACAGTGAAACCAAGCATCAGCGGCCCTTTCGTTTTTTTGTATGTGTCATGTAGATGGCGTCATGTTATTTACAATAAAAGATATTCCAGTTTTCCTACATGCTATCCGGCTCGTATATTATTTGGATGAATATTTCAGAAGCTATTCGCAAGGATCTTAATCCGTAACGATAATACTGTTTTGCAGTTCTTTCTTGGTAATGTTAAAATTTACTTTAAATAGATTTTTTTTTCAGAACAATAAGCTGCCCTATACTTTTGCCTGGCATCTAGACGATCTACATAGCCACTATGGCCACAAAGAGACAAACGACGGGGATAAAGTATATGGAGAGTATTATGTTTCATTACCGAACGAAAAAACTCAAATTGTCAAATACAATGTAAGTGGTACCACTGGGTTTGTAGCAACCGTTGATTATGTTGAGTCGGGTTACCCCAAAAAACTTTTGAGTCACCAGACAGAGGATGGAATTTATGCAAATGAGCAAGACGTTGAAACATTTGGAAAAGGAAAAGGGTATAAAGAAGGAGATTATAAGGAAAATTTAGAAACAACGTATACAGAAGAGTCGCCTGCTCTCTATGGTGAAAGCTATTTATCTGTCCCAAATGAGGCCAACAGAGGAAATAAACATACTGGGAAAGCACAATATATAGAAAATGACAGTTTAGCATACGAGCAAACAAAATTGCTGTCTACCCCTTCAAGTACCCAGACTTATTATGTTCCCACCTATGACAGCCGAGATCTTCATCACGGAAGCCTGGAAAGCGAATACAAGATAAGCACTCTAGATAATGACGGTGAAGATGTAAAAAAGGCGTATAATTATGCTAAATCCTCAGAAAATGCTTATGAAGATCCTAAATCTAGTGACAGCCCAATAGCCAGTTATGACTATTCAGCTAACAGCAAAGAACTTAAACAAGATAACAGCAACTTGGAATATAATACCGATATAGAATACAGTCATCAAGATAAAGAGACCTCTAGAACTTATGTCACAAAACAGGAAGAAGACTCTGGAGCGTCCAATGTGAATCACTATGAGGAACAAAATTCTGAAAAAGCTTATATCACCCATGACCACCAGTTACCACCATCATATGAAAACAACGTAAACAGCAACACGCCAGCTGAATATGACAAGAACACTAACGATGATCAAAACTCATTCAAAGAGGGAACTGCAGAGTCTGCTAACATTCAACACAGCTATTCATATAAAGGGGAGGGCAAAGACTATTCAACATATGGTACTCATAGACTGGAAGCTTCTTCTTATGTGATTGGCCCATTGCAAAATGCAAAAGAAGATAATTATGACCAAAAACTGGAAGAATACTACCATAACAAGGAAAACATTGATTATGACACAAGCAAAGTATTCGCTAATACCGAAACTAGAAGTAATACCAAAGAAACAAAAGCTTACGTTTTGGATCAGGAGTATGAACAAAGCTATGAATACGACGGTAAGAGAGAAGGGATTAAGGAGTATGAATATCCAAGTGAAGGCGAATCTTATGAAAAGGCAGGACATCCTAGTTACACGGCTCCAAAAGATGATGCAGAAAAATATTTGAAGGAAGGTGAAAATTACGATTTAAGCACAAAAAGCCCAGTATCGCGTAAAGATAAAATCTCAGATACATATAAAGAGGAGACTCACACACTCCCAATGCCTAAATTCACTGCCCAAGAGTTCCTTATTCATATGACTCACAGTCCGCTTTTTTGTCCAATCGCGGCATCATTGATACAAGTAGTCAAAATGAGAAATATGAAGAACAGTGATAAGGCCTATTTATCTGTAATGAGGAATGAGGGAACAGGGACGAGGGATATTATCCACGAGGGAGATTTGGCCGGAATATATCCTGATACAATGAAGAATTCAAATGCCAATTCAAAGGAATATTCAGCAGCTAGAGACTACAAATCAAATCTTTATGAACCAAAGACAACTCATGAAAGTTATGCAAGCAAAAGTCCATATAATTCACACAATTATCAAGAGACTACTGAATCCAATAAAGGAGCGGGGTTTAAAAATGTGGAAGCACCGGTGGTGTATCATAAACCAATCTATCAGCCCCGAGAAGACAGCTACAGCAAAACCCTGACGTCAACAAAAGCAAACATAGAAAATAATTATAAGGAAACTTCAAGCTATGAGCCACCTCAATCGATTACTTATCCTACTTCAACAGACAAGTATAATAACATGGAAGACGAATTAGATGTGCCAAACTACGGCAGCCAACATATATTCAAGGTGTTAAATACATATGTTAACAAAGAGGACTCTGCTAGCAAATATGCTGATCAAGAGGTATTTAAGGGAGTCCAACCTCCAACATACGAATATGTAAAAGATGCAACATATAACCATCCAGCCGAAAAATACGAAAAGACAGAATACATGAAAACAGAGTTAAAATATGATTCCGAGTCTACTTATCAAACATCTACCCTAAATTATCCAGAAGAAAATGCTAAAATGCAAATGCATGAACAGACGTACAAGGTGAAGGAGCCTTCATACGAGAGTATTTCTAGCTATGACCCAGCTGAGCCGAAACCCAATTCTTCAGGAAAATCCTTGACGTATGAGCACAAGAATGAAAAATCGGAATACAAAAACTCCCTCACGAACCAGGAAACTTCCTTTTTCGGGACCGAGGCTTATTCACACGTGTATCCTAAAGAAAAGTATGTTGAAAAGACGCATGAGATTAAAGAGCCCACAAATGAATATCCACCAAAACATGAGTCTTTTGGTACCAAATCCTATAGTTCTTTATATGAGAAGCCTGTCCCATCTGGATACGAAAATAAAAAATCAGGCGAAAGTGTAATTACTTACACAACCCAAAGTTCTAGCCTGCCCAATCAAGAAAGCTACACTAGTGAAAACTACTATCAAGAAGAGCAGAAATACCATAGTCCTCCTAGCTATAAGCCACAGACTGCCTCTGGAGAAAAATCTATAGAATATTCTAATGGAGGTGCAAAATATGACACCTCATACGTGAATGGCGCAGCGGCACTCGACACACACACTGTTTACAACAAAAATTATGAGACACTTTACAAGGATAGACACGAAGTAAAAGAAAATAGGTACTTACTTCCTTCTAAGTATGAACCAACTAAGCCAGAGCCATATGAATTGGCAGCAGAACAATTAGTCAATACTGGATACAGAAAGGATGAGGATAATTACAAATTAGATTTTGACAAAACTGGTGCATCTGCTGAATATTCTGGCAACCCAAAAGGACAGGCAAAAGAGAAGTCTTATAAAGAAGTACATGAAAGCAAATTTGAAAGTGCTTCTATTTATGAAACAACTCAACAAAATTTTTCTACAAAAGAATATAAACAAACAGATTTAGAGTATAAGACCGAAGAGCCAAAATATGCAACCTCATTTCCTTATGAAAAAGTCACTTCCACTCCATTAAACAGTTATGCGGGAAAATACAAAGGAAAAGGCGATTACAAGACGAGAGAGCCTGAGTATAAAAGTACTTCCGAATACAAGTCCACTCGACCTGCTTTGGATAAGTATTCAGCAGAAAAACACCCAGGATACGAAAAAGAAGACATAAGATACGAAAACAATAGTCAAGAACGTACATCCCATACATACTCTGCCAGTACAGAGAGTTATGAGGATGCAGGACGTGCAGTGACGCCATACAAGAATGAAGAGGTTAAAGATAAGAATACTCCGTCCTATGAGCTAGCTAACCCCAAGCCACGTTATCCTGAAGCTGAAAAATACGTTGACATAGGATACAAAACAGATGACACGAAGTATGATACCTCATCTGTCGTTGAGACTTCTGCATACATTAAAGATACAAACCAAAAGGAAGAAACCAAGTACGGAAAGGAAACAATTCGTAATGAAGCTGCATCTGACCCATACAATGTAGGTTCACATTCATACAATGAGGGAGGACACCACCATTCAACATATATAACTGAAGAGACGGAATACAAAAATGCTCCAATCAATGAGCCAACAAAGCTTGTACCACATAATTATGAAAACAAAAAGTATGTGGAAAAGGGATACACAAAAGAAGAACCAAAATATGATAGCTCACATGCATATACATATCCTGTCTATAGTGGAGAAAGATACGATGAAGAAGAGAGAAAATATGAAAACCAGCCCGACTCTAAATTAGCTGTGTCAAATATATACCCCGCCAGCTCAGAAAGACAAAATGAGAGAGGATTTCACACTCCGCAAGGGGCTGGAAGTACAGAATATAAGGATCCACAAGCCAATGAGCCAGCACAACTTATACCTTTTAAGCCTGAGGTAGTAAAATATGCAGAATTTGAAAAGAAAAAGGAAGAACCAAAATATCAAGCTTCGTCTGCTTACAAGACCCCTCCCTCTAATAGAGAAAAATACGAAAAAGAAGATATAAAATATGAAAAACAGTATTTTTATAAAGCAACTGAATCCAACATATACATTACTACTGAAGGATATATTAACAAACAACCCTACGAAAATATAAAAAAAGCTGAATATGAGGATATTCCAGCCCATGAACAAGATAAATATTCACTGGGTTTCCCTCAAGACACAGAAATTGGGTACAAAAAAGAAAATTCCAAATACGATGCGACCTCTTTCATGAATGATCCAGCCCCTGGTGGAAAAGTATACGAAAAAGAAGAAATTAAATATGAAAACCAGCCTGTTTCCGAAACAGCACCATTCCAATCTTACCTTGAAAGCTCACAAAGATACAATGATGGAAGTTATCACCAAACAACATATAAGGTTGAAAATCCAGAATACAGAAGCATTTCAGCCTTGAACTTGGATAAACCTATGCCACCGTACCTTGAAGTCGAAAAACCTACAGAAAAGGGATACGAAAAGGAGGAATTGAAATACGACACCTCTTTCGTCGATAAAGCACCTGCTTCTGGTGGAGATACTGGTGATTCCAAAGAATATGCACAGCATACGCCCTATTCCGAACGACATGTGCCGTACACAGCTTACCAAGAGAAAAACAAGGCCAAACAACCCAAAAAAGAAAATTATAGCCCAAATGTGAACGAAAAAATGAAATCGAATTACGGTAACTCATCTACCTACAAAACCCCTACGTCTAGTGGAGATACAAGATATTCCAAAGGAAATTCACAGCCTATGCCCTATCAAAACATAAATCAAGAAGAAGAGTCTAAATATGAGACCCATTGGCAGACAAAGCAGAAAAACGAAAAACCGAATTATGATGTCACACCTCAATATGATGGCCCAGAAGCTAGTGGAAAGACTGAATATTCCGAAGATCACGTTCAAAATAAGAACTATCAAGACACAAATAAACCGGAGGAGCCGAAACAGAAAATTTACGAGTCAAAAATATACAAAAAGGATGATTCAAGTTATGATGGCTCACCGACCTATAACAATCCTTTTTCAGGCAAAGACACTAATTATTCTGACGGCCTTATTCAACATCAAACCTATCAAGAGGGATACGAAATACATGAGCCAAAATATGAGAGCTATGAGACAAAAGAGTCTAAGCCATATACCGTATCAATGGATCCTTACGAACAACATGTAGATAAAAAGACAGAAAATAATTCTGAAGGTAAACCAGAGACATCACCATTGAACTCGTACGGTGGTATTGCAGGAACTTATGCTGGGGAATATCAACAGCAAGTGCAAAACAACACAAAGGAAAACATATACAAAAATCCTGCTGTTTACGAACCAGTTCGAAATGGATCGTACTATTCAGAGACAGAAAAACATGGAGGTTATAAATACGGAAACGAGGATACAGTACCCAACGAACCATCCCCTTATAAGGTCCCTGCCTTAGCTGAACTTGTGAGTTATCCTAGGGATATCCCCACAGATAAGGCTCATCAAGAGGCAGATATACAAGTAGAGAATAAATATGAAAGCTACAAACATTCTGAATTTAAACCATATGCAGCTCCGAGTACAATATATACTCAGCCTATAAGCGACATAAGAGAAAGAAAACTTGGTAGTACTGTTGACACAGCAACAGCAACAACAAACATTTATAAGAACTATGGGGAAGAAAAACATCATCAAAATACAGACCATCCACAAATAAATTATAAAACAGAAAACCAGCAAGGGAGTACACAGCCAAAAGAAATTTACAGCGGAAGTTTTTCTGGATACGATAAAAGTTTTCGGCATTCTTCATACACTGAAGCTGCAATAAATTCAGCAAAATATGAGGTTGCACAACAAGAAGAAGAAGTGAAGGAGTACTTTAGACCAATGGATCCAATTTATCGAGCCCAAACAGAAAATCTGGGAAAGCTTAATGAAGAGAGGAAGAACTAAAAAGGTGATTTGAAAGAATTTGTAATCTTTATTTTTACTATATTTTCCTTAAATAAAACAATTTTAAACTGTACAATATGTGTAAGAATATCGTATTTCTACCTGGGACCCTGTCTATTTGTTCTTGTAGCTGTGAGTAAAATTCATCCGAGTCACTGCTATCTCCGTCAGCCGCTTCTACACGGGCATGTTCCACTATTACTGATACCCTGCACCATTCTATTATAAATACCTTCCCAGCATAAACAAGACTTCGCAGCATCTTTATTCATCATGAGTACTACTTCATGCCTATGCACCCAATCCTTCCTGCCTGAGTAAAAAAAAACTTCTATATCACCTAATGCAATGTTTCCTATCCCTGGGATATGAGTTTCTGAAACTCCTAATAAGTCCAGTTGGAAGTGTCTGAGTCGTCAGTAAAAATTTCGATACGATACTTCTTTTTTAACGTTGCAACATTCTAAGGTACTATTTTCATATTTTTTAAATCATTGAAACTATTATGGCCGCAAGAAAAGGAATGGTCCCAGAAGCAGTGCAGGCTAGGGATTAAAACATCTTCTCAAGTCTACACGAAACCATTAAGCCAGTTTAGAACCGGACAACATAAATCCCCTGGGTCATTTAGTATGAATGACCCAGGGGATGTCCGATCCTGGGCCCAAATTAGTCAAAACATAGTTTTCTACACTCGGCGATTCTCTTCCAACAACAAGAATCAAAATCTTGCACTGACAATCTCAAGCCAATTACCTCCGAATCATTATATATTCATGCCTAAAAATATTATGCTGCTACGAGGAAGCAGCCCATAATAGATAGCTTAGCTGAGAAGAGGTTTTCAGCTTAAGAAAGCCCACCAAAACAGACCAAGCCCAGAAGAATTATCCTTTAGTCAGAATCCAGTGCAAATGCTGTGTCGTTTACTAGGCCATAATTTCCTCGAGGGGTGCCACTCCCCATAGTCACATGCAGTGGCATTATAAGTCACGGTTTCGATTAGGAAAACTTGTGGAAGGTCCACTCTGAAGCTACTATGAGGCCACACAATCAGGATTTCCCTGTCAGGGATTTCAAGCTGCATTGACGTGTTTTCGTTTTCCGTTGTTTTTCCCAGATCCATTGTTTCAATCCAATGAATTTAGAATATCAAAAAAGGCTCATTTTAAAATATTCAATGCCCTATTTCTGTAACGACAAAGATCCCGCCAAGGTAAGATGGGATTTTTTGCCGTTTTTATTGCAAAACCTCAAATTCGGCCAAAATAAGGCATAAATGTTGGAAAATAAAAATTCCAATTGACTCCGAATTGACTTGTCATGATCGAAAGTCTTTAACTGTAGATACACAGTTTTTATATCTGAAACCATACCGATTCACAGGCCGTAAATAATTATGAAAGGGCTCATCTGAACTGGAATAAAAATTTCTAGTGGTTTTTGGTCTTGAAAGAGATCACACCACAACAAATGGCCGTTTTCTGCGGTCAAATAGAGCCAAACGCTGGTGAATAGAAATTAGAAAATAGACAGTCAATCGAAAATTACTCAAAGCTGTTTATATAACCCCCTCCCTCCCCGCCCCCTCCCAAAAAAAATCTCAATCTCTGCCTTGCCCTCTAAAAGGCACTGATATTTGATGAACTTGGACAATTTTTTTGTTTTTATATAATTTATAGCTTTATGGGTTTCATACATTTTATTATTAAGAGGAATGTTAAAAATTAATTTACGAGCGCCACTGTCTGCTGACCGTCTCAAAGACAAAGGCTCCATCAGCAAATACTCTCAGGAGACTAACTATCGTCGAAATTTGTCGGGAATTTTCCGTTTGACTTTGAAATTTGACCAAAAAGACAGTTAAATATAGTTCCAATGCGTCAATAACTTTACTATCAATCAAAGTGGGTGCCACCACGAGGTGCACCCAAAGCGGTCAAATTACTCAAATGGTAGTTTTTTGTTCAGTTTCTTAATGTTTTCCGAGCAGGTACTCTAGAGCATTTTTAGGAACCTTTCTTTCCTAAATTTAAAAAGAATAGTCTGCTCCATTTAATGAAAAAAAAAGAACTTTACAGTTTGAAGTTTCATTAAAAATGAAGATGTCTAACTCCGGAACAAAAAGAGGAAGTTAAATGGTTTTTCTAAGATTTCCGGGAAATTGGGCGTTGACTTTTAATTTTCTGTCGTTGTTTCGAATCTCTCATCCAAGCTATAAAAGTTAATGCAAGACTACCCAGTCAATTTTAAATAGTTTGGTCACACAAAACCTTAAAAAGTTTATAATGGACTAAATAAAAGGCATTAAATTATAATACCTTAGAGTTACATAAACATAACTCTACGGTATTAAATAAATAAAAAAAAATTCAAGTGAAAGTAAGGAGCAACACTAAAAATCAAAACGATCAGAAGTGGTCACCCTCTCCCCAATACCTTGCTTTTCAAGCATAAATTTTTAGCAGTTTTAAAAAGATTCCTATGCTCTTTAACGGTCCTTGTGTTTCAGGAGTTGTTCTTAAAAAATTGGGACAAACAGTTAAACTTTAGCGTAAAGAGCAAGGTTTGAGGAGGGGGTGAGCCCCTCATATGCGGAATAATCTCTGTTACTTTTGAGTTTTAATGTTGCTCCTTACTTTCAGTTGAAAAAAACTTTTTTTTTTCATTTATTTTCTGATCCTTTTTCAAATAATGCCGATGAATCTGGCTCACCCTCCATGAAAAATTCCTCCCCTCACGGGAAACTTCTCCTTGGAAATTTCTTACCAGATAAAATACACCCCCTC
Organism: Artemia sp. Qi Xiang Cuo; assembly: GCF_049724085.1. Lineage (NCBI taxonomy): Eukaryota > Metazoa > Arthropoda > Branchiopoda > Anostraca > Artemiidae > Artemia > Artemia sp. Qi Xiang Cuo. The sequence continues at coordinate 1,282,116 of NC_142800.1, read as the reverse complement.
CCCCTTGCAATTTATTCCAGGCAATTCCATCCTCGCCAAAAATCCCCCCTCCCTCCGTAAAATGTCCTGCAGAATATTCAGCCTGAAAAATTCTCCTTGGCATACTTTCATTTGAAAAAGACTTTAAGTTCTAATCTTTTTTCCGATCACTCCAGAAATCCCCCTTCCGTGCGAATTATTTTCTGGAAATCCAAACACGTAGAAAATTTCCCTCGGGCAATTCCTCCGGAACATCTCCACATGCAAAAGTAAATAGGCACGGACAGAGTAAGACAAATAGAAACAAAAATTCGTATATGAATTCTGTCAACTCTCGCCGTATTTTTCCTGGAAAGTTCGCCCCCAGAAATTTCCCTCCACGTGAAAAATAATCCCCATGGAAGCCCGTCCCAAGCACAAAATCCCCCCTCCCCTCGAAAAATGTCTGCATACTTCTCAACAACAAATACCATACGTAAACAATGGACAAATTTTATAACTTAAAAACCTATTCCCAAGGGCTGGCGGGGGTTATGTCCTCTCCATAGGCATAACTTATGCACTTTTCAGCTATGATAAACAAATTGGCTATCTCAAAATTTTGATCGAACATTTTTTGGGGGAAAAGGGGCGTGAGAGGGGAGCAAGCTACCCTCTAATATTTTCGGTACCTTAAAAAGGGCACTAGAACTTTTAACGTCGTTCAAATGAGCCCTTTGTCGATGTTTTAGGGCTATTGGTTCAATAAAATCACCCCTTGGGAAAAAAACAAACAAATACGCATCCGTGATCTTTCTTCTGGCAAAAAAAAAACAAGCCAAGTTCCATATTTTTGTAGATTGGACCTTGAAACCCTTACAGTAGGGTTTTCTGATACACTGAATCTGATGGTGTGATTTTCATGAGCATTCCTTGACTTTTAGGGAGGGAGGGGGGGGGGGTTCCCACCTTATTCGAAAAACAGGCAAATTTTCTCAGGCTGCTATCCTTTTATGGGTAACACTAATCTTAATGAATCTTTTTATTTGGAATCAGCATATTAAGCTAATTTTTTTGATGTATTTATTGATACCAAAGTTCTGTTTTTCAGAGTTTCGGTTACTATTGAGCCATGTCGCTCCTTACTTACAGTTCGTTATCACGAGCTGTTTGATTGTGTGGCTTTATCATATTTGTACAAGGTAATCTTTGGGCGTAGGATGTTTAGGCATAGGCGTCATTCAGGAGATGCATGGGGGCAGTTGTTTGCCTCCCTCCGACAATTTGGGAAATATTATAATTTATTAAGTAAACCTAAAACATCATAACTGTCGGGGTTCATTTCTTTTGTCAAAACATGGAAACGGATTGGATTAAGAGGTACACTTTAGATTAACTTTTTATTAGACTAACGTCGATACTGCAAAAAATTTCGACAGCACTAGTTTTGTTTGAAGACTGATAGCGCATGGTAAGTGTACAAAATAGATACATGCCATGCACACCGGATGTCCGAGAATCTGCTAGCGAGCCTCCACCACCGAATGGGATGGAAAGCATGACGGCCAGTTTAATTTTATGTTTTTTGATCTGTGTGTGTGTGTATTGTTTATTATGTATTGTGTAATATTTTTGAAATTAATTGAGTTGCTTAATAGTAACTTTTCTTCGTTTCCGCTTGAAAAGAAATGTGTTACTGGAGACTTGGGCAGGCCTAAGCCACCTTTACTTTTTTATTGTTTGAGGTTCGGTAGGCTATCCATTGTAAACGGTTTCCCAAAATAAGTTTTCCGATAGCATAAAAACACGTTTAGGCTTGTATTTTACACAATTTTTCGGTGGAGGAACCCCAAAAACCCCCCTCCCCGAAGTTCACCCCGTACCTCCCAAGACCACCCGCATGAGGCCCCCTCTTGCTCCCTATACAAATACTGAAATTACACCTAAGGCTATAAGATGGTAATGGTCCGTTAACAAATAACCAAAAAACACATCATTCAATTTATTTTGTGATGCTCTATCCAAATATAATAATCCTTTTCTCACAAGATTCAAAATTAAACTAATTGAATCTGGTCTTAAAATAATTTCAAGACCAGGTGAAATAAATTTCTATAATAATTCAGACTCAAAATAGCCAGAAATTACTATTAAATAATAATTAAAAACCCATTGCGAACAGAAATTAAATAAACCATCGTAAGAAATAAACATACAATAATTACAAATATAAATAAGTAAGTAGAACTTAAAACGAATAAAACATGAATTAAATATTCAAATGAAACTTAGTAAGAACGCAAATCACTACAAATAAAAGTTTGGCAACTGTCCCCTTCCTCCTTCCCTAACTGTAAAAGCCTAAAGCCTACTGCTTCGTTTGCGTTTTATTGAAAACTGTAGGTGTCTTGAAGAGTGCTTGGAGAGAACTAATAAAATGAAAATAGTATTTGATATATAATCCTATTTAATGCTGAAAGCTCAGCAATTAAAGATCTTAATTCACTGTAATTGTATATTTATTTTCAATGTTGCAGGTACAAACAAAATATTTGTAACATAATTTGCTTTTAGTAGACCGCAAATGGGCTGCGGAGGTATGGAATTCCCAGAGGCATAACTATTAGACTTTTGCCTATTTTGAATAAGAAATGCTTTTGAGAACTCTATCAGTATTAAGAGGAGTATCTAAAAAGGCAAGGGGGGGGGGGTATGTGCCCTTCGTTCCTTTTTCAACATCCCTCTCAACATGCCATTAAAGTTTTAAATTAATATACTTAGCCGTCCTTAGATATTGCTGTTTTGGTCTGTTGACAACTTTCCTCTATGTAGTGTGCTCTGATTTTGTTTGACACTTCCCTCGACATTTTTTAAAAGTTTTACCTTAACATTCTTAGCTTTTTTGGGGACTCAGGATCGAACATGTCCCCTTCTCTCAATAGCCGGCCTTTTATACAAACAAAGGGCAACTTTACGACACTTGCCTCAGGGGTTATCGGGGTCACGTGATCCCTCAAGGCATAGTTTTTTTTTACTTTCCGACTATTTTGAACAAGACGGCTAATCCAAAATTTGGGTCAGATATCTTAGAAGGGAGGGTAGCTAAAAAGGAATAGGTGGGAGACGGTTGCCCTCTGACCGCTTTTTAACATCCTTCTCAACATGCCCTGAAATCTTAACCTTAATGCCCTCAGATATTCATGTGATATTGCAGATACTCTTTTTTCATAAACGTGATACACATAGTATCTTCAGATTTATTCTAACATGCCCTTCAACATTCCCAAAGTTTCACCTCAATACCTTCGGCTTTTTCAAACGCAACAAAAATTGGGCATCCCCCTTTTCCTAATTATAAAATCCTACATATATGGGGGCATTGTACCCCCAAGGGCATAGTTACTAGACCGTTTGACTGTTCTGAACAAAATCCCACCTTCAAAATTTTGATCAGTGGTGAGGATATGGAGCTTCAAAAAGGGGCAAGGGACGCTGGTTGCCCTCTGATAGCCCTTCAATATCCCCCTCAATATGTCTTGGGACTTTCAATTTAACACCCTAAGTAGTTCCTTAGATAAGAGATAAGTTAAGATAATATTTATTTTCCAAAGGCCATCACAAGCTCTAATAAAGCCAAATTCGCTTCATATATCAAAAAGAAAAAGACAAAGCAAAACGAATAAACAAGTAATACAACAAGAAAAGAAAAGCCAATAAATCATAAAAATTTTCGACAATAATTTAACAAATTGCTGGGATAGAAACAGAAAAATAGAAGAAGGAGTGTTTGATAAAAGAAAACCAGAGTCAAGAAGAAAAGCATTACCGAAATTGTGTTCAAGATCCAACACATTAAAATAAAAAAAAACTTAAAATGAAGCCAAATTAGTTGTCAAAGTAAATATTTACAATTAAAGAAATGAATACAATTAAAGGGAAAAAAAAATTAAAATTAAAGTTCAGAAAAGATACTGATTACACGTCGTTCTCACAACGAGCACACACACACAGTGTGTTTTTTTTGTTGTGTTTAGCATCCCTCTCCAAAACAGTGAGGGGGGTAGGGGTATGTCATCCCCATAGCCCTGAGCCTTAATGCCATGAGCCTTAATGCCCTGAGCCTTTTTTTGGATACATCCAGAACCAAGTAATTACTCTATTCCTAATGATAAGTCCTGAAAATAGGCCGATTACAGAATTTAGAACCCTTATCCCGGCACTGTAGGGGGGGATTCCTGGAAGTATAGCTTTAAGACCTTTTGACTATATTTTGAACAAAATTACAGTTCCAAAATTTTGAGCAGAGGGTTGAGCAGAGGGGCACCTAAAACGAGCAAGGAGGGGGAGGGGCTGGTTGCTCTCTAGTCTGTCTTCAATATCTCCTCAACATACGTTGAAAGTTTCGATTTAATACCCTCAGTCATTCTTCCGGTATTGCTAATATTCCTTTTTCCACAACCAGCAAGCGCGCAGCCTCCAAACCTTATATGTTAACAATGAGCGACTTGCACAATTTACAGCCCTTGCCTCGGGGACTGGGGGGGGGGGGTCAAACCCGTAAGCATAGTTATTTGACCTTTAGGCTATTTTGAAACAAATCGCTATCTTAAAATCTTGATTGGAAGCATCTGTGGAAAAAGGCAAGGAGGGGGGGGGGGAGGACTGGTAGCCCCCAAGCACTTTTGAATCTTAAAGTCGGAGCTTTTGGTTGCAAATCAAATGAGCTTCCTCTGACGTTTTTGCAACCACCCCTTCAGTAAAAACCTTATTTGTTAGCAATGGGCCACATGCATAGTTTGCAGCTCTTGCCCTCTGGCTGTTGAGGTTTTTTATCAACCCCGGAAGCGTAGTTATATGACATTTGGAACTTATTGAACAAAACGTCTATCTCAAAATTTTAATTCGATGCATTTGGGGGAAAGAAGGTATAGGAGACTTGGCTACCTGCCCTCTGAGTACTCTTATTTATTAAAAAAGTCACTAGAACTTCCAATTTCCAATTGAATGAGCCCCCTCCGAAGTTTATACGACCACCCGTCCCACATAAAGTGTCTCCTGGAAAAAAAAAATTATAAAACATTGAAATCTTATGGCTCTTTAATATAGACAACGCTATAGCGTTACCTGTGAAAAGCGGGCATGTTTGATCCTGGGTCTTCAAAAAGGCTTACGGTATTAAGGTGAAGCTTTAAGGAAATATTGAGAGGGTTGCCAAAAAGAATCAAAACTCACTATGTGTTTCCTGGCTATGGAAAAGGGAATATCAACAATATCTAAAGAACGGCTGAGGGTATTAAGTTGAAACTCGCAAGGTATGTTAAGGAGATGTTGAAGAATGGTCAGAGGGCAGCCAACCGCCCCCCCCCCCTCTTTGCCCTTTTAGGTGCTCCTTCTGCTCAACACTGATCGAAATTCTGAAACTGTCTTTTTGTTCAAAATCTAGTCAAAAGGTCTACTAAGCTATACCTCCAGGAAAATATCAAAATAAGCCCCCCATAGCCCCGAAGCTAGAATTGTAAATTATGCAATTAGTCCATTGTTTACATGCAGAATTTATCATTAGAATAAGGCGAAATATTTGATTCTGGATGTATGCCAAACGGTTAAGGGCATAAGGTGAAAGTTTGGAGAATGTTGAGGGGTATGTTGTAAAAAATCAAAAGGCACTATGAGCATTCAGTTCATCTAAAATGAGGATCTGCAATACTTTAAGAAAGGCTAAGTGTATTAAATTGGAACTTCCATGACATGTTAAAGAAGACATTGAAAAGAGGTTGGAGGGCTGCCAACCCTCTTCCATGTCATTTTGAGTTGTCATTCCTCCAAAAAGAATAATTTGAGAAGCGAAACTATTCATTGCTAAAAATAATACGAATTATATTAATGAAAACAAGCTCTAATACAAATATTGTCTTTTATATCTATAACATTAAAAATAAAAATAAAATTACACTAAAACAGAAAGTTTAATTTCAGAGGTTGTTTTTCAGAGGAATGTTTAATTTCCCCAATCAAAATTTTGAGATAGCTATTTTGTTCAGCGTAGTTGATTTCCAGATAGAAATTATGTTTTTGAGGAGGACACTCCCCCACAGCCCTCAGGGCATGGGTTGTAAGTTATGCCCTGGGGGCATATAAGGTTTTTATAGAAAGCGTTGTCGTAGAAACTTCAAAAAAGGCTCGTTTGATTGGACATTCAAAGGGCTAGTGCCCTTTTTAATAGTCGAAAGTAATTGGAGGGTAACTAGCCCACCTCTCACGCCCACCTTTTCCCCACACACATCCAATCAAAATTTTCAGATAGCCATTTTGTTCAACGTAGTTTAAAGTTCTGGAAATTAGGTCTTTGAGGATGACACCCCCCCCACACACACACAAAGCCCTCAGGACAAAGGTTGCAAGTTATGCCCTGGGGGCCTACAAGGTTTTCTTATAGAAAGCGTTGTCAAAGAAACTTCAAAAAGGGCTCATTTGATTGGAAATTGAAATGGCTAATGCCCTTTCTAACAATCGAAAGTGATTGGAAGGCAACTAACACCCCTTCCTCGCCCACCATTTATCCAAACACATCCAACACAAATTTTAAGGTAGCTATTTTGTTCAAAATTGTCGAAAAGGCCCGGAAATTATATATAAACCGATGACACTCCCCCCCACAGCTCTCAGGGTAAGGGCTGTAAGTTATGCCCTGGAGGCATATAAGGTTTTTATTGGAAGCTTTGTCGCAGAAACGAGAAAACGGGCTCATTCGATTGGAAATTAACCCCCTCTCACGCTCACCTTTTCCCCAAACACATCCAATGCAAATTTCTAGATAGCCATTTTGTTCAATGTAGTACAAGGTTTTATAAATTAGGTCTTTGAGGATGATAACCCCCTCAGAGCCCTCGGGGAAAGGGTTGTAAGTTATGCCTTGGGGGCATAAAAGGTTTTTATAGATAGTGATGTTGAAGAACTCCAAAAAGGGCTCATTCGATTGGAAATTAGAAGGGTTTGCGCCCTTTTTAATGTCGAAAGTGATTGGAAGGCTCGATATTTTTATAGTAAAGATCGATGTGAGTACATTGTTTTTTTTGTTTTTTTTTTAGACGAGGGCACTTCGTATCGAAGGAGTTGTCTTAGGAACTTCGAAAAGGACTCATTCGATTGAAAATAGAAAGGGCTAATGCCCTTTTTAGTAGTCGAAAGTGATTGGAGGGCAACTAGTCCCCCTCCCATTTGCCCATTATGTTTAAAAACTAAATGTTGCCTTAAGATTAAATCCAAATGCACTGTGTTAATGCTATTTCCCAATAAGGCATCTCAGCAGTATCCCAGAACGACTGACGGTGTTATGTTCAAACTTTCGGGGCTATTTCTGCTCTTAAAATTTTACCAAATCAAAATAGCGTAAGTGTATCTAAGCTGTCAAAAAAAGTAAACAGATTTTTTTTTTGCGAATGGTATCAAGTTTTCTATTTCAGGTCAACTAGAAGAGGTATGAAACTAAATTAAACAGTGTTATTTGTGTCCAGATTTTTAAAAGGGTGTAGGTTGTTAAAAACTGCTGAAATTTTTTCTCCAGCCAAACTATAAAGTCTTAGAAAAACGAAAAGATTTAAAGAACAATTTTCTTTTTCCCTGAAAAGACTATGTCAACATAAAAAGAACAGAAATTAATTAAAAAAAAAATTCCACAAAAAAATTTTTCAAAGGAAATTAAAGAACTCCATTAAACCAAAAATGAGCAAAGATAAAATCAAATAATCTACCCAGTGTGAAACAACCGCAAATCAGCATTGATAAATAAATGAAACTCAAAACGAACAGAAATTACAATAAATAACCGAGTCAATCTCAAAACGAGCAGAAATTAACATGTGTAGGGCTTAAAACCCTTATGCCTTCCCAAGACTAGAACATAATTTGCACTTTACTGAAAAAAATTCAAATGAATGTGCATAGTCAGTTTAATATACATATACTGATATTTAGTATTCAAAATGTTAATATTAGTAGAGAGGGGTCAGGAGGTCCCACGAGTACCACGTGGTTTATGGTTTTCTCAGTGAGAATGAAAAAACAGATGAAATTCTCACTTGAAAAACCAATAATTTTTAAAATTCACACAAGAAAAACCATGAATTTTCAAAGGCTCTCTTGTAAAACAAATAAGGGTGAAACATTTAGGTCTTTTTGGAGGTTTTTTCTTGATATAAATTTTAATTTCATGTAATTTAAATTTATAATTTGAAAAATTCATGGTTTTCCAATTGATAATTTGAAAAACAGTATCTTTCGCAATTGGAAAAACATAACCCACGTGGTCCTGTCCCGATTGTATCACTTGGAAAACCATTAACCACGTGGTGTTGTCTCGAGTCAGAACACCTATTCTGTCGACATCAATTCACCGATAGTGAATCACTACGTCCCCTGAGACACAACAAATTAAGTTCAATTTCTTGACAGATCAATCAATCAATGACATCATCTATCAGACTTTAATTTTCACTTTCTTGACAGATCAATCAATCAATGACATCATCTGTCAGACTTTAAAAATTTTCGCCTAGAAACATTTCTCCAGGAATAGATCCAAAATCATTAATGTCTTTGCCTCGGGAACAGTTCTACTGGTCGAACTCCAAAGGATATTAATAACCACAGGCCATGGAAACAATTAGGCAAGAAACATCTTAGCGATGAAGTGTTTTAGCGCGCGAAAAGGTTTCCATATAATTTGAAATGCATTGACGCAGAGATGCCAATAACACAGGAACACGCTGATTTTGCGTTTAGGGATTATTTGGGAGAAACCGTTTTAGACAGGTTATGGAACTATTTCGGTGAAACAGATAGAGACATTTTAAAAGAAGATTTTTGAATAGATTTTGGAGGAGGTTTTGAGTGTGGTCGTTATAATACACAAGTTTCAATTGAACAGTGTTGTGAGGTCCTCTAACCCAACCCCAAAGGGTTCCAATCCTCCTACCCCAACCCCGAA
>NC_142800.1:1226352-1272672 GCF_049724085.1 Artemia sp. Qi Xiang Cuo | reverse complement strand
TCCAAAATCTCTTCAAAAATCTTCTTTTAAAATGTCTCTATCTGTTTCACCGAAATAGTTCCATAACCTGTCTAAAACGGTTTCGCCCAAATAATCCCTACACGCAACGTCAGCGTGTTCCTTTGTTATTGGCATCTCTGTGTCAATACATCTCAAAGTATTTGGAAACCTTTTCGCGCGCTAAAACAATTCATCGCTAAGATGTTTCTTGCCTAATTGTTTCCATGGCCTTTGGTTATTAATATCCTTTGGAGTTCGACCAGTAGAACTGTTCCCGTGGCAAAGACATTAATGATTTTGGATCTATTCCTGGAGAAATGTTTCTAGGCGAAAATTTTTAAAGTCTGACAGATGATGTCATTGATTGATTGATCTGTCAAGAAAGGGAAATTTAAAGTCTGATAGATGATGTCATTGATTGATTGATCTGTCAAGAAAGGGAAATTAATTTGTTGTTTCTAGGTGGAATTATTGATTCACGATATGTGAATTGAGGTCGACAGCACAGGTGTTCTGACTCGTGACAGCACCACGTGGTTTATGGTTTTCCAAGTGAGAAACTCGTGACAGGACCACGTGGTTTATGGTTTTCCAAGTGAGAAAGTTCCTGTTTTTCAAATTCTCACTTTGAAAACCATGAATTTTTAAATTTAACACTTGTAAATACATGAATTATAATTTTCTAACTTGATAAAACAACACAAAACACCAACATTGTACAACAGTACTTTTTTTCAAGGCAGAATTTGTAAATTCATGGATTTTCAAGTGAGAATTTTAAAAATTCTTGGTTTTTCAAGTGAGAATTTCATCTGTTTTTTCATTCTCACTGAGAAAACCATAAACCACGTGGTACTCGTGGGACCTCCTGACCCCTCTCTACTAATATTATTTGATTTATTAAAGTTATAAAAGTAAAAACATTTATATTTTTTTTAGTAAAGTGCAAATTATGTTCTGGCCTTGGGAAGGTATAAAGGTTCTGAGCCCTACTCATGTGATTTTCTTCTCGTTTTGAGTTTGACTCGGTTATTTATTGTAATTTCTGTTTGTTTTGAGTTTCATTTATTTATCGATGCTGATTGGTGGTAGTTTCACTCTTGGTAGATTACTTGATTCTATTTTTGCTCATTTTTGTTTTCATGGAGTTCTTTGCTATCCTTTGAAAACCTTTTTTTGTGGAAATTTTTTTTTTTCAAATAATCCATGTCTAATAAATGTGCATTTGGAGATAAAATGACCCCCACACACACACACACACACATCCCCTGGGGAAACGTCTTTACTTGTGAACGGTCGTTGCCTAGACATTGCAGTCTGGCTAGACACGTGTCTAGACATGGGATTCTAGCTAGACACGCATGTGGACGCCGCCTTATGAAATTTGCCCACTGCTTACATCACAGTTTATATAATTATCCAGTAATCTTATCGCAGATCATTTCTGGTCTTCATTCTCGGTACGAACAAAAAGCTCCTCCCACTTCTTTCTGTTGTAGCCGGTTAGTCTGTTTCCGGTTGTTTCCAACAAAGTGCATTATTCGTAAAAGCAGGTTTCCACTTGTTTCCGATTAGATCACAGTCTGACTTGTCTACCCGTGAAAAGATCTGATTCCGCTTATGTTTCTATGTGCAAAAAAGTTCTCTGGAGCACTCGCACCTTGGTCCGGGTTTTTATAATGGGTGAGATAGGGAAGAATCATACTGGATAATTATATAAACTGTGGTTTACATATAGTAATTGTTATTGGGAAGTATGCATACATTTTTTGGGTGGGGATGAATTTTCGGCTGGTTGGACCTTCCAAGAAGAGAATTTTCTATGGGGAGGGAAGTATCGAAGGGGGGGAGGATTTTCAAGGAATATTTTTACACTCGGGGATTTTCCGTAATTCCTATACGAAATCATTTTTATTTGTCTTATTTTCTCTTTGCCGACTCAATTTTACACATGGAGTTAAGAATAATTGTCCGGGGTAAATATTCACCGGGATTGAATTGTCTAGAGAGGATTTTTCCGTGGGGGGAATTTTTCCTAGGAGGGGGAGACGGATATTTCGTCATTACTTAAAAAAATGATCAGAAATTGAATTAAAAAAGCAAGTTTTTACAATTATAAGCAAGGAGTAACATTAAAACAAAACAAAATTATCAAGTATATGAAGAGGATTACCCCCTCCCCCTCACTGCTTCGCTCTTTACACTAAAGTTTTATTTTTTGTCCCATTTCTTTAAAAAATACTCCAGAAACACAAGGGTCATTTAATTAGAACAATAAAGAGTTTTTTTTTTAAAGTACTAAAAAACTTTATCGTAAAGAGCGAGGTATTAAGGAGGGGCAACCCCCACTTAATAATTTATGTTTCTTTCAAGTTTTAATGTTGCTCCTTACTTTCAGCTGTAAAAACCTTTTTTCATTTAATATACAGTTAAGGCTGTGCAGTTTAAATCAGCGGGCTACTGAATATGATAAAAAAAAGTATAAAAAAATCTCGAAAATCTAAAAAAAATCTGTATCGAAAGCCTTCATGTAAATACAATTCGCAAAGCCTCAATATTTGACAAAACAGCATCAACAAATAGGAGTTTCTTTCTTTTCAAGAGTATTTCAGTGAACTAGTTTGGCTTTTAAGTCATATTTTTCTTGAGACTTACTCTGAGTGATAGAATAATTATAATATTCTAAATTTAATGGAGTGCAATTAGGGGACTCTAATATATTTTGCAGAATGATTGAATTTTCTGGCCTATGATGCAAAGCACAGGCCTGGCCTAATGAAGTCAATTTTAAGTTAATCTAGTCAATGGCTTAAGTGGGTGACAAGTCTAGTTAATTCAGAAGATGCCAAATCAACTGAAAAGGATGTCTGCTGGATTGTTTGGTAAGGCTCAAGGCTAATTTGTGTCTTTGTCAGTGTTGCTTAAGTCTAGCCTAATTTTGTAGCCTATTACCTAGACTAAGTTAACATAACTAGGAAGTAGAATTTATCAGTTGGTACTATTCTAGTTTAATAGCTGCACAGAAGGAGACATCTTAATAAATAGCCTAGCATTAATACCAACCCTTGTATTATAGGCTAGCCTACTGTTTCCAAATTGGCTACTTTATGCCTTTATTAATTTCAGGGATATCACAAGATGATGAACAATAAGGAAATATGGCCCATTAGTCAAAATTCTAGTTTAGAGGCTTCTTGCTTTTCTTGGAAAGTAGCCTAGGCTATCCAAGGCTAGTTGAGTGAATGAAACCAGTGGTATAATTTTGTTCAAATCCTGGGGGGGGGGGGAGCTAAGTTGGAGCCAATTTTCCCAATTAAAGTGAAAAGGAGCCATATAGCCTAGTACAGTAAAGGCAAAAATAGGCTATGCTAAATAAATCTGACCTGTTTCTCTGGATAATTCAATTAGACCTAGCCTACTCAGGCTTATCTTAGCCTAGTGTTGAAATTTTTTTTGCATAAACCAAATTAAAGCTGGGGAGGGAGGGGCAAACTGGGATCTAGAGGGGACAGTTGCCCTCTGCCCCATAGAAAACTATGCCCCTGAATGGAACTTTCAGGAACTAATTGAGGGCCATAAATGTACTCTAGGTACCTTTAGCCAAGTTATTCTGTCTGCCCTATTCTTTTCTAGGGCTTTGAGGATGCATACATGACAGGTCTTTACTTAGGCTATCTGAATTCTGACAAAAAGTGTCTTGTCTTAATTTTGAGTTTTCAGTCTTGTTTTCATTGATTTTAGCTAAGATGTAGTTTCTATTGTTTCATTTTTGTAACACCAAGATTATTAAAGGTCATCAATGTCAGAACCCTCCAGATAGGGAAGGAGTAGAGGTGTAGGGTTTCAAGGTATCTTCCCAGAAGATAATTTAGATTCTAGTTGCATTTGAGATTCTCATTTCCCTAGCTCAACTACTGTCCAACAGGGATGTTGTTTGGGGATGTGAGCAGTTGTCCCCTAATAATGTGGAGTAAAGATTATTATATATCCCATGCCCCTTAACTATCCAGATATGAACCCCTCTTGCCCCCCCCCCCCCAATAAAAATGCTGGAGATTTGCCCCTGCATTCCAAGTGAGTAAGAAACCCTAAACTAGAATTTTACCATATATAATTGGCTATATCCACCAGGGAGGGTGATCACCAGGGAGGGTGTGAATTGTCAGGGTAATGACTTGTATTGAAAAGGGTCAAAATAAAAAATGCAATGCTTGGTCACTATGATACTTTTATTGTCACCAGTATTCTTTTCAAGTAGTGACAGGAACTAGGTGTCAGGGTCCATTTAAGGGCTTTAGATTTGATTTCCTATTCAAATGATATCTGTAAAGAGCATAAAAAAGGGCATCAAGTAGTGTATCCACCTTTTTCCTGTATAATTAACAATAAATAAAAGTTTGAATAGGGATAAATCCTTTTAATAGACAGTGATAATTCACAAAAAATTCTAGACATTTTGGTCACATGTACTGTGACCCTCATCAGGGGTTGTTGGGTGTATTGTCAGAAACACAAGTTTGATATTTAGAAAGAACATAACTGTACTACCTTTATATTATTAAGGGTAAAATTCTACTTTTGGTTATCTTGGAAAGGGGTTAGGTTAGGAAAATGAAACTTTCAGGGATGGGCAGGGATATGCTATCTACAGAAATTTCAAAGTTGGTTGGTAAAAGCAGCAGTTTCACCAACTCCTGCTGTGATTGTATAGATGGTGCCACAACTTTCCATTTGGTTAAATAAACAGTATTAAAATAGTGACATGATGTGTACCAAAATCTAAATTTCGGTTGGTAAATGCAGCAGTTTTACTGACTTATGCAGTAATTTTATGTGTTGTATTTGAAAGAGACATTATTCTAATTATTTAAAAAAGAACAGTCAGTAGGTAAAATCTCTTGCTCCCCTCCCCAAACATTTTGGCTAGTAACAACACTGGGGATGGGTCTACAGGCTAAAGTGTGTCCCAGGAAGGTGTTTTGAAGTACCCGCCACAATCCTCCCTCTAGAGGGTCTGGAAATTTGCCCACATGACAGGTCTATTACCTATTGAAATTTTGACAGAACAGCATTTACCTTAATTTTCAGTTATCAATTTCTTTTTCTCTGGCTTTAGTTCTGAAAATGCAATTCCTGTTATTTGAGTAGAATTTTAAGCCATATCAATGTTTTTTGGTTTTTTTTTCAAAACTTGGAAAATGTTTTTGCATATCTTTAAAACCTTGTAAATTGGGATTGAGCAAAGTTGTGAAGCTGAAAACATTTGTGTTGTACTTCATTTAAGTAGAAGATCTATTAAGGTCATCAAAGGTCAGGGCCCTCTACAGTTAGAAGGAGTGGAGTTTGGTATTCAATATATGTTCCATGGACATACTTAAGACTGTAGACCCACCCCTGAAAGTTTCATTTTCCTGACCTAACCCTTTTCCAAGATAGCCAAAAGTAGCTATGTAGAATTTTACCTTATTAAGATATTTTCTTGTGTTTACATGTAACATTTTACAACTAGAATGTTGCTTTACAGTCAATTTGAGATTTAGTAAACATGTAGCATGATTTACTTGTTACTTGCACCAAAAACTGGGGTTTTAACTTTTAAGGAACATAGTTTGACCAGCCTAGTTAGTCTACAAAAACTTCAAGAATTAGGCTATTTCTATAAACCATTATGAAGTGCACACTCTAGAGACTGTGAAAATTAAAAACATTTACAGGCTTTTTGCTATCTTGGGAAGTAGTTAATCTAGGAGAATGAAACTTTCAGCAAGGAATACAACGCCACAATTATAACCTGGGGAGATGTTTTCAAGCTCCTATTTCTAATACTTGAAAACTTGTGTAGAGACAAGTCCAGGCTAGACTGTTGCCTACCCAAGTATCTTAGCTTCAGAAGAAAAATAAGCAATATTCTAGGGTAATACCCCTAGTACTCTGAGAGTGCCTTATCTTACACAAATATTTTGATTAAAACATATACTTTGTAAATATGGACAGTAGATGCCTAATCTTGGCCATGAGGTATGTAGTTTCAGACCAAGCTACTAGTCTATTGAATACAAGAGTTGATTTATATTTGTCTTGGTGTTTGTGAATTCCTGAAACAATATGAGCTGTTTCATCAGTAAAGGGAATGCTCAGCCCTCATATCTTTGCTAAAGCCTTTGATAAAGTCTGCCATCGAAGGCTTCATTTGAAACTGAAGGCAATTGGAATTCAAGAGGGAGTGGTGGACTGGGTCACGTCTTTCCTAAAGGGAAGAAAGCAGCAGGTCAGAGTTTTTGGTGAAGGTGGCAGAGCTTACTACTCCAAAATAGCTGAGGTCTTAAGTGGGGTTCCTCAAGGAACAGTTTTGGGACCTACACTCTTCAATGTATATATTAATGACGCTCCAAGAACCGTTACAAGCAACCTTAGCCTGTACGCCGACGACTCGAAGCTCATTGGTCCTGTCGGAACTCAGCAAGGTGTGACCTCAATACAGTCAGATCTTGACAGCTTTGGCGAATGGGCCAAGATATGGAGGCTCGAGTTTAATGTCGAAAAGTGCAAGGTTCTCCATTTTGGAAGAAATAACTCACGATGGCAATACTCGATGTCAGCAAATGCTGGTGTGAGACAGCCACTCTCTGAGAGTCCCTCTGAAAGAGATCTGGGGGTCGTTGTAGACAAAGACCTTAATTTCAACTGCCACACCCGAGCTGCAGTAGCCAAGGCGAACCAAACTTTTGGTCTCATCAAACATACAATGACAAGTAGATCCCCTGCAATAATCACAGAACTTTACAAGAGCCTGGTGAGACCAAGATTAGAATTTAGAATGTGTGTTGCCACGCCAATTAATAAAACAGACCAGATGGCTCTCGAGTCTGTCCAAAGACGGGCGTCAAAATGCATAAAGGGGCTCAGAGACAAAGAGTATGCATGCCGACTGCAGAGCCTCAAGCTACCAACTCTGACATACCGTCAGCGAAGAGGTGATATGATAATGACCTACAAACTGCTCAAGTCTGACGACAAGGACCTCTTTCAGCCTGCCCAGTTGTCAAGAACCAGGGGTCATTCAGCGAAGCTTTTTCGGAAGCGTGCTAATACAAGGAAGAGGAACCATTTCTTCTCCAACTGCATCATAAGCCTCTGGAACGATCTGAGCAAAACAACAGTGAGTTCACCATCCGTTGACAGTTTCAAAGCCAATCTCAATAAGGAATGGGAAACCAAACTATGGCTAACGCAATGGGATGAAGCTGATGTCCCGTGGCCCTATCATCACTAACTGGCGTACACTGGACTCGTCCATATCGCTAGCAAGTGGGATTTAAGGTAATATCTTGGGTATGAGACATATTTTAGTTTTGGCATGAGGTATATGGTAGTAGGGTGTGAGATATATGGTAGTTTTAGACCTTGCTACTAGTCTATCAAACAGTTTGTGGTAATGAACTGTAAGTAAGGAGCAACCCAGCTCAATGGTAACCGAAACTCTAGAAAACGGTATTTTGATACAAGTAGATACATCAAGAGAACTAGATTTTAATGCTGATTTCAAATATATAAGTTTCATCAAGTTTAGTCCTACTCATCAAAAGTTACGCGCCTGAGAAAATTTGGCTGATTTTCGAAAAAAGGGGAAAAAAACCCCTAAAACTTATAGAACCTTAATGAAAATCACACATCAGATTCAGCGTATCAGAGAACGCTACTGTAGAGGTTTCAAGCTCCTATCTACAAAAATGTGGAATTTTGCATTTTTTGCCAGAAGAAAGATCACGTGTGCGTGTTTTTTTTTTTTTTTTTTTTTTTCAGGGGTGTTCGTATAGACCCAGTGGTCCGAGAATATAGTTGGTGGGCTAAATCGTATAGAAATTACAATTTATAGTGACCATTTCAATCTACGAAAAAAAATTGAGGGCAACAAGGCCCCCTCCCACGCTCATTTTTTTCCCAAAGTCACCTGATCAAAATTTTCAGATAGCCATTTTGTTCAGCATGTTCGAAAATATTATAAGTATGTCTTTTAGGATGACTTAATGTTATGAACTTTACCCAATGTTAACATATAGTATTGGTTATTGGGAAGTATATAGACGTTTTCAGGGAAGATTTTTCCTGGTAGTGGGTGGGGGGTGGTTGGTTGGGGGTTATGTGGGAGGATCTTTCCATGAAGGAATTTTTCATGGGGGAAGGGACATTGCTTTGAAGGGGACGCCAGACTTCCCAGCCTTATTTAACAAAAGATCAGAAATTAAATATAAAAAAAACAAGTTTTTCAGCAGCAACATCAAAACTTTAAACGAACAGAAAATATTACATATATGATTGGGTTCATCCCCTAGTCAATACCTTGCTCTTTAAGGCAAAGATTTTTAGTACTTTCATAAGAGCTATTTATTCTAATTAACGGCCTTTGTGATTAAGCGGTAATTTTTAAGAATTAGAACAAAATTTTAACTTTAGCTTAAACAGTGCTATATTGACGAGGAGGCGAACCCCCTAATATACGTATTAAAAATATATGAATATAGAATTTCGTTACGTAAGTTAATTCGTAAGTTACGTATATTTATTACTAATAAAAACGTTTGTAAATAAAATTAAACAAGTTTCAAGAAAGCCATTTAGCCAAATAAAAGTAAATTAATGTGCAAATTTTGTTTTAATTATTCATGTACGGTCAACCTGCATTTATTTAAAAATGTTCAAAATTTAAATAAAAAAAACAAGTTTTTTTTAACTGAAAGTAAGGAACGACGTTAAAACTTAAAACGAACAGAAATTATTCCTTATATGAAAGGGGCTGTCCCCTCCTTAACGCCTCGCTCTTTACGGTAAAGTTTGATTTTCTCACAACTCTATTTTTTTAAACAATAAAAAACTTTAGCGTAAAGAGCGAGGCGTTAAGGAGGGGACAGCACCTTTCATATAAGGAATAATTTCTATTCGTTTTAAGTTTTAACGTCGTTCCTTACTTTCAGTTAAAAAAACTTTTCTTTTTTTAATTTAATTGAATACAAGAGTCAAATTATGTTTGACATGGTCTTCATCAATTCCTAAGACAGTACAAGCTGTTTCATCAGCAAAAAAAAACACATTCAGTAAGTGCAAATGACACAGTAGGCTTTTGACTTGTACAGTTAGGGAAGGGGACAGTTGCCAAACTCTTGTTTGCAGCAGTTTTTTTTTGTTTTAAGCTAAGTTTTATTTATTCTTTAATGTTAGTACCTGCTGTATGTTTGTTTGCTATGATTGTTTATTTAATTTCTGTTCATTTTGGGTTTCATTTATTCATTAATAGTAAAATATATTTATTTGTTTTGAACTACATTTGCATATTCAATGTAAGTTCTGCTCCTTTAAAGATTTATTTATTCATTTATGTCAATACATGTTGTATGTTTGTTTACTACGATTGCTTATTTAATTTATGGTTGTTTTGACTTTGGATTATTATTAGAATTTATTTCTGCTTATCTTAATTTTAATACAGTGTTTACTTTTCTTTGAAATACTTGTAAAAAAAAAAAAAATCAATTTACCAAATAAGTACATGGACCAGGTTAAAACTTAGCTGTTTTTTTTGTAGTTATTATCCAATATTTTTCCATTGTATACTACAATAATGTTATTGTCATTTCCCAATTAAAAAATAATAATAATGCATCTCATTGACAAATTTTTATGCTAGAAGGCCTGATGTATGATGTCATATTCTTTGATCAGCTCATTCAGGGTTATTGGCCAACATTAAGAAAGATTGTTTCCTTATTATCTTACAAAACTGATTTTCTTACTGTGGGTTTAATACTACTATTATATAATTAATTAATTATATATTATATATAATTAATTATATATACTATTATATATTATATAATTAAATTTAATACTATTCTTTAATACTACTGAAAAAAAGGAGCAAAATTATGCTTCAATATTTTTGTTTGCAATGAGAGAACTATTAAACTTCATGAAACTTCATTTTTATAGAAGGGATAGTCCTAGTAAATTGGAATAGGATTATTTGACTGGAAACTGAAAACTCTAGTGGTCACTTTTAGGCAAAAATTTATAGGAGGGTAACCAGTCCCTTCCTGTGCTCTTTATTGCCCCTGGACATCCCCATAACACCCCTTAGTATCATATAGAAATTTGAGACTGCTATTTCCAGTGGGATCAAAAATCTCCAAGATTGCTCTTCTGAGGGGTGGGGGGATGTTGAGAACAATCCACACAGCCCAAGGACATGGGTCCCAAATTGTAAAATCATTCCATTCTTCACAGATACATTTTAGTAAAAAGGTGGTCCATTGTACTTTATCAGAACTGATATATTGCAAGGAATTTAAATCTTATTTTAGTAAAAAGGTGGTCCATTGTACTTTCTTAGAACTGATATATTGCAAGAAATTTAAATCTTTACTAGGTTACCTGGCACACGTTGCTGTGGTCTCAAAAGAAAGGAAATTCAAGGAAAGTTCCATTGGAAATTTGTCAATCCCCCGCAGAAGGTTCTTCTCCATGTTGATAATGATCTTATTTTTAAATTTGAATTATTTGAAGAATTCCCCCTGCAGGTAATTCTCCTCCAGAAATCCCTCTTTGCACAGAAATTCAGAGATTTATTGATGACAATTTTTTTTTTATAATTTTTGGAAGTGTATTAGATGACCGAATTTTTAATTAACTAGCCTGTAATTAACTCTCAAATGGATTAAGGTAAGGTAAGGTTACTTGAATATCCAGAAAATGGGAATAATTTGACTAGAACGAACTATCAAGTATTTGTTGGGTCTCCAATTTCAGTTAGCACAAAAAGTAGTAAGAGGACCCTGCGGTGAAAAAGTCTAAAACCTTTGCAAGAGTATGCTCGACAACTTCTTAGCGTTTCTTGGTGATTGGATGGACAGTGCAGTAATGCATACAGGAAATTTATATGTATGGATGTTTGAACATAAAAACTAGGACCATGGCCCTGCAACGCCCCATTTGCTCCATATACATTTGATGGGATCAAGTCAAGATTTCAAGATGGTCATTTAGTTCAAAACAGTTTAATGTCTAATAACGTGCTTCTGCAGATGGCATGCTTGGCGCAGCCCCATGGGTAAGGGTTCTAAATTAGAAAAGTTTCATTTTCCTAATTTTGGTTCTTTAAAGCCTTATCAAAAGATGATAAGAAGCTTCTGAAAATGCCCCTGTTGGTCTGGTTGACAAAAGTACAAAAAGTCAAATAATAGTTTTCAATTGTTTTTAGCCAAATAAATACATCAAGAAAGGTTCAAACTAAACTTGACAAAAGTAATTGTTTGTTTTTCGATTTCTGTTTGTTTCTCAAATAAAGAAATCGATTTAGGTCAGACGAGATCGGGAAATACCCAGCACTATTGCAAATTGCCTTTATTGATAAGCGCCATCATGCTTTATAATATGGTCATACCTTTATACAGGGAGAGAAATATGGAGTATTCTCCCCTTCCCGAGATTGGTTTAAAAAAACTGTCGGGTCTTGGGACCTAAATATACAGTTTTGTGAGATTTGGGCCCTGAAAACAAAGCCTCCAATTTACCCACCCCACATGACTTGTAACTATGGTTATGTTCAAGTGCAAATTGCTATTAACCTAGATGGGACCAGGAGTATAGCTAGAATCTAGAGTCTTGTTTTTTTTTCTATCTAGGTTGCCCCTCTAAAATTAATTAGATTATAACGAAAAAAAAGTCTGGATGCTTTGTTATAGGTGCATAAGGGGAGGCCCCTGCGGAGGGTAGGTGCCACCCCCCTTCCGTTTGCAAGTGCGCAAATTCTATAAACGTATTCTCCAGATATTGGGTCACATAGGTTGTTAAAATTCACCCCGCATGACTTGTAACTATGGTTATGTTCAAGTGCAAAGTGCTATTAATCTAGAAGGGACCAGGAGTATAGCTAGAATCTAGTTTTTTTTTTATCCAGGTTGCCCCTCTAGAATTAATAAGAATATAACAAAAAAAGTCTGGACGCTTTGTTATAGGCGCATAAGGGGAGCCCCCTGTGGAGGGTAGTTGCCACCCCCTTCCGTTCGCAAGTGCGCAAATTCTATAAACGTATTCTCCAGAGAGTGGGTCGCATAGGTTGTTAAAATTCACCCCGCATGACTTGTAACTATGGTTATGTTCAAATGCAACGTGCTATTAATCTAGACGGGACCAGGAGTATAGCTAGAATCTAGGGTCTGGTTTTTTTTTTTATCCAGGTTGCCCTTCTAGAATTAATAAGAATACAACGAAAAAAAGTCTGGATGCTTTGTTATAGGTGCATAAGGAGAGGCCCCTGTGGAGGGTAGGTGCCCCATCCCCTTCCGTTCGCAAGTGCGCAAATTCTATAAACGTATTCTCCCGAGGGTGGGTCACATAGGTTGTTTAAATTTAAAGGTCTTGACAACCTTATAAGGAGAGACCTTCCTATGATTGGTCAAGATATGCCTTGTTACTGCAAGTGGGAACCAGATTAGACATGGTTTAGCAAGATAGAAGAACGTAATTGACCTTTTATAAAAAAGTGGAAATAATTTATGTAATATCATGTGCAGCCTACAGAGAGTTCCAATCTTTAAAGGGGGACAGAGAATTTTTTCTAGATTGGGTAAAAAATATGGAAGAGGTGCATTTTTAGGATGCTTATTTTCAGTTCTTACAGAGGGAAGAGATGTCAATCTCCCTCTGATTAAATGGTGACTATAATATTATGCATACACTTCTTTATCTTTTAGGGACGTCTGTTGACGATGGAGTTCCAGATATGACAGTGATATCCTCCTTGGATGAGACTAAAATTAACAGGAATTTGAAAGCCAGATATATCAGGGATAAAATCTATGTAAGTCTATTAGATATACACAAACAATAATCATATACTTGAGTTTGGATGATGAGATACAGTATTCTATTTATTTGCTTTATTTTTACATTGCGTCCGCAAGTAAAGAGCGTCAGCAGCCTCGCATACAGGGGGAGAATTTCAACGGGGTAAACGGCCTAGTTCAGACTGTTGCTCACAAGAGCTTTCATCTTTTCCTTAGACGCTTTAACGCACTAAACAAGGGGTCTAAAACAAGGGCGGATTCAAGATTTTTTTTTTCGGGGGGGGGGGGGTTACTAATTTTTTACTCAGTGTTCGACTAATTTTACTGATTTTTACCTAGGGTTTTACTAATTTTCGACTTATTTTCAACTCGGTCAAAAATTTCGGAGGGGGGGGGGGTTCAAACCAGGTAACCCCCCCCTTGGATACGGCCTTGGTCTAAAATCCTTTTACCAAAGATGAAACATTAGAAATTAGTCATTGCTTAAAAAGTTGGGCCATCTAATGATTTAATCTCAGGACGAGGCTGGGTCTGGACCCATGTTTCTGCTTTTCAGTGGACGGGAATTGAGCCTACAAAAGTATGTTGCCGCGGCGATCTAAGATACTCAGAAGAGTCAGTCATTCGGCTAGTACATCTCTTAAAATCTCCTACAAATCTTTTTTTTTGGGGGGGGTAGGGGATATTATTTTCTTCTACCTATTTTTTCAGATTATTAAGTATTAAGAAAGTGGAGTTCCTCATCAGAAATTTAAACTTGCTAAATTTTAAAATAACTTCCTAACAATAAAAACTTCACTTTGCCATAATCAAGCAAGCTGAAATTATTTACGACGTTATTTTCGCTTTTCAAAAGACCGTGTCAGCAGCGTTCTTATTGGACATTCCATGGCAGAATCTTATAGGAAGTATTTATGGTGTGCAAATATTTCTAACTTTTTAAATTACCTAATGTTCTAAAAAATTATGTTAATGTTTAGAAGTAAAAAAAAAATGATGGAGATTAGAGCAGATACTGGCTATGATACTGAGAAAGGTAGTACAATTGACTCTCAGTAACTCGAAATCCTTGATATTTCGAATTATTTTCAATCCCCTTGGAAAAACCTGTCTAAGTTGAAGAAAAGACCATACATAGGCCTAACTCTAAATAATTTTGCGAAAGTCGAACTATAAGTAACTCGAAAAAAATCGTGGTCCCGTGAATTTTCAGTTAGCGAGAGTCGACTGTATTTTAAAAAACATGAATTCTTGAGAGGAGTGGAATAAATTCTGTAGAGGATATTACAAATCATAGTGCACAAAGCCATATAACTAACAGAGAAAAACAGAATAAAACTATAAACACAAATATTAAACAGCTTGACTAGCCTACTGGAGGGCATATAGAAGTACTTTCTGAGTTTGACTGGTTTTTGTATGTTGTATTTCTTTTCTGGACAGCATCTAGAGGGCTATTAACTATATAACTGGTCGATACAGTGATGTTACCAGCAGGGGCGTTCCGAGAATCATTACATTTGAGGAGCGATCTCCGTAAATTTTACTGAATCACTATCTTATTTATGCCAATTTTTTGCAGAAATCAAGAATTTCGCAAAATTTCGGGCAATTTTGCAATAACTTTGCCGAAAATTTACCGAATGCCAAAAATGTTGGAGGGGTGGTGCGGCCCTCCCCCCCCCCCTCGGGACGCCCCTGGTTACCAGTCTAAAGGAGCAGTCGCAACAGGTACTTACTATATTTGTAATAACACTTCTTAATATCTGCAATATCATTCGACATGAAAAGCAGCCAAAATAGCGAAAGGGCAAGAAAATGCAGGACTACCAAAGCAATATACATGGAACCTAGGATGCGTTGACTAAATTAATTTAAATTTAAATTTCGAAGTAACTATTAACTAACACCCCATAAGTTTTCCTAGTCTTATTCGGAAAACAGTCTTTCAGTAAAACTTTGCCTCCATGCAAATTTTGCCAATCAGTACTCCAAGATAAGTTTGGAGATTATGGTCAAGAGAGGGTAAATTTTTACCAAATCATATTATTGACTTACGAATAAAGTGAATATACCACTCAATGACTTTTTTTATGCTCTTTCCAAATATAATAATCATTTTTGTCGGAAATGAATTTTAACCCCACCCTATTTATACCAATTCAGGGTATATATTTGCACATTAGGGGAAGGGGGGTGCTGGCAAATTTTATTTCTGATATAAATGGGAGGTAAGTTTAAACTTTACCCCCACGCCCCTAATGTGCAAATATATACCCTGAATTAGTACATATAGGGGTGGGGGTAAAATTCATTTCTGACAAAAATGATTTTTATGCTTGGAGAGAGCATAAAAAAGGTATGGAGTGGTATGTTTACTTTATTCGTAAGTCAATAATATGATTTGGTAAACATTTACCCAAGAGATACGTGACTACTGAAAGATAGACAAATTGACTTTTGGCTTCAGCAGTTAAAAACCTGGAATTTAGTTTTATTCTTGTTCAATTTTAGTTTGATATGCTCATACTCCTCAGTGTGTATAAAAACGTCTTCAGGGTGGACACAACACCCCCATAGACGAGAGACAAGGGTTGTAAGTTATGCACCGGGGCATATAAGGTTTTTAGAACGGGTGGTCGCATAAACTTTAGATCAGAAGGGGCTTATGTGATTGGAAGTTGAAAGTTCTAGTGCCCTTTTTAAGAGTCAAAAGTAAATGGAGGGCAACCTTTGGGTCTAGAACCATCTTGCAAGTACTTATCCGCACTAAACAGGTTTTCTTTCTTTCCTAAAGTAAGATTTCAGCTAACAGAAAGGGGCGAAATTGCAGTTTAGCGGCTCTCCAGAAAAATAATAGCATATATTAAATACGTAACCTAACCTAGGTACCTTTTTTTGCCCCTTCAACTCCCACCCAAAAAAGTTTAAATCTTTGTCACGGAGTAAGCAATACCTCACTATGCAGCGAAAACCAAGCTCGTCTAAACCAATCCACGTCTAGAATCCTTTATCAACGGGAATAAAAACAAAATAAAAAAACACTTAATTAAATTAGTCTATAAACACATAAATAAAAGCAAAAAAACACAAACAATAAAAATTAACATCTTAATAAGGTCTTGTTTAATACTTTTTTTAATCTAGCTGAGTTTTATTTTTTGTTCCCATTGATTAAGGCTTCCAGACGTGAAGTCGAAATTTTTGGACATACATTATTAATAGTGGAAAAAAAGACTGTTATTTTCCACTCTCTTATTTGAAATGTTTATGTCCGTATTTCTACATTTTCCTTTCGTTAAATTTGCTGTAGAATGCACAGGTCGTAGCAGCGTTCTGCTGCGGTTCAGCATTACTATTATTAGAAGGTCGTGGAGAGGCCAGAGTGCCCTGTGTAATACCTTTATAAACAGGATTGGCGGAGTTAAACTATTAACATCAGGAGATGCAGAACTCTTGGCCTGAGCATTCAGCTTCCTATACATACCACTAAAGGCCTTTATAGCTTAAAAGTTTAAACTGTGACTTTAAGCAGCAGTAGAATTTGATGATATATGCGAGAGTTGAATGCTCTTAGAGCATCTTGACCAGCAAAATATGTGTTTTCAGAGTATGTTACTGTAAAACCAAGAATCTTTCAGATACAGCAAAATAATTTTGATATAAAAACAGTAAAAAATTTCTCAACTGTTTCTGAGAGTGAGATAAAAATGACTTAACATATTTTCGAAAAAAAAAAGAGTTTAAATATTGTGAGAATCAAATAATGTTGAAGAAATAGGGTCAACTCGATTGATAGACTTTGTATAGTCAAAAGGGATGGACTGTAAATTGAAGTTTCATTGAAATTTAAGCAAATACAGAAATCTGTACAATAAACACGCGAAGTTGAGGCAAAACACGAATTTATTAGAATAACTGTAAATATATATTTGTTTTAATATGGTGTTTTGGTTTTATTATTCTATTTGAGTTTATAATTTTTTCATACAACAGTAAATATTCCGACTTTGGAATCGCCATAGCCTATATATACTGATAACACGGAATTTAGTGCTAAAGATTATCTTTGTCCTTTCAGACTTACACTGGATCTATTCTCATTGCCATCAACCCCTACAAGCAAATGGACATTTATGGAAGTGTGAGTTCTTTTCTACTTATTCAAGACCTGTATCTATGAGAAATAAATCGCCAAAATTTGTCAATTATTCAATTGTACAAGACCCTTCCAAAAAGACATCAATCAATTAATCTCAGAGATAGGAACAAGGCTAAAAAGAGCAGAAGAAATACTGAATCAAATAAGCACTTTTTGGCGGAGGTTCTTGGCGGAATTTCGGCTTTTGTATTTTTCGCTTTTTTTCTGTCCTGTGGCTGATATCAAGGCCATACCCAAGATTTTTTTTTTCGGAGGGGGTTTTACTAAAAAAAAAAATTTTTTTTTGGGGGGGGGGGGGGTTACAAAAAAAAAATAAAAAACGCAAACAAAATTTGTTTATATCCATTTTATTACGTTTTTACGAGTCAGATTAAAATTTCGGGAAGGGGGAGGGGGTTTCAAACTGGGTGACCTCCCCCCCCTGGATACGACCCTGGCTAATATTACCCTGGTTTTCTCTGTTATTTAAATTTTTTTTCTTGTTTGTCATACGTCATGTATAGCCAGTATGGTGCATTATTGTATTTATGTATTTGTGTTGGATTTATTGTATTATTGATTCATTATTTTATTCATATGTATTTATGTGCATTATTGCCCTCTGAAGCAATAATCTGATTTGACATCTTATCAATTACTCGATTGCACAAGATTCTTTAAAAAACATATCTGTCAATTAATCTCAGAGATAGAAACAAGGCTAAAAAGAAGTAGGCAATTTACATCACATGTGTGGTAAAGTACGCAGAGGAACTCAATCAAATTTTAATTCGCGACTGATAGTCGCAGGTAGAATATTCCGGGTCCCGTCTTCCATTGGTATAATTTTTATTGAATCTAAATAATTTCTGAAACTGCCCTTGTGAAATTTTCAATGGTTTTGGGATGTAGCAATCCCCCTCAACACAATAGCCCCCTCCCCCCGAAATCCTAATTATTTCCGAACATCTGGACATATCGTAATTACGATAAAGACAAATTTTTCTCATTGCCCCCTACTCCCGAAAAAGATTCCTGCATGTGTACATGACCATACCTATATTTGTTAGAAAGTAATTGTACCATTAATCATACAGCTTTACTATAATTGCGACAAACAATGTACATTTCTTGCCTATAACAATGTTTTTATACTGTTTGTTAGCAATTCGAATAGGATTCCTTTGGCATACTTTTAGATGACATATATTTTAGGTGGCAAGTCTGTTAAGACTGCTACTCTCTTTTGCCAATCCTTTGGAACACATTGGCATGTTAAGTTATGTTCTGTTTCTTCTTATCAATCACCCTCATCCCCAAAAGATATGTAGGTTTTTAGGCAGATAAAAAAAGAATGTTTTACGTCTACTTTTCTCTTTTTTACACATTTTTGAGTTAAAAATATGCCATTTGAATTTATGCTACCCGCAATTTCACCGTAATTATTACAAACAATACATATTGTTATTAGTATAATAATACCGAATTATTAAAAAGTAGGTCTTTGGGGTTATTTGAGTAGTTTCATATATTTCATCAATTCAATTCTGTTTCTAACCATGAAATACCTCAGGACTGATACAATTCCAACACTGATACGAGAATATTCCTGCTTGGTACTCACGAAGTTGCCCGACATTAAGCACTTTAAGTTTATTATAACATGCCTCAGTGTCATTGACTTTTTCTAAGTATCCACCAATAAGTCGTATAGCCTGTTTCTCAAGAATTTGTACTCGTTTAAAATTTGCACTAAAACTGCTTTACCACAACAAACAACAATATGAGGTATAAGGGTGGACTGAAGCATTAAAAAAAAGTAATTAAATTTGTGGTGGTACGTAATTCTTTAAATTTCGAATTGCTCCAACTCCTTGCGTGATTTTTGTTGCAGTGGCATTCCTATGTTGTTCATATAAAATATTGCAATCTAGATTGAAACCAAGATGTCACGCTTTGTGCAATTATCTAACTGGCTCTTTGGCAAACAAATTTTTCCATTAATGTCCAGGGGTTCACCTACTTTTGAATATGAAATAAAACTAGTTTTTGCAATATAAACAGCTTAAAACTGGTACAAAGATAGAAACTTTTTAAAACGCGATTAGCCTTCAAATTCAAACTGTTTAAAATCCGACTAGAATCAGTTAAAACAGTTTCACCATAAAACGAAGTCAGACAAAAATCTGGCAGGTAGAACCTCATCATATCAACGTATAGCAAATACAGAAAAGGACTAAGCACCGATCCTTGTGGAACTCCACAAGCCACAGGAAATGGGACAGAAGTGACATAATCAATCATAAAATTCACAAACCTACCATTCAAATAACTTTCAAATCATTTTAAGCAGTCTCCTTTTATACCTCAACATTCCAATCTTCTCAATGAAACACTAAAATCAACTGTATCAAAAGCTTTTTCTGAATCAAAGAATGCTGTTAGAGGATTTTCACCCCTTTCTAGACAATTATTTACGAAATCAACGAGGTGAATAGCAGCATGACTAGCAAAGTGGCCTCTCCGTGAACCAAACTGCGTCTCACTTAATAGGCCATGCTTCGTAAGATGACCATAAAGGCGTTGGTGGACCACTTTCTCAAGTATCTTGGAGAACAACGGCAATATTGAGATTGGTCTCCAGTTACCCATATCAAAAGAGGTATTACTTTAGCTTGTTTCAAGGTATCTGGGAAGGTGCCTGTTGTCAGGGATATGTTAATAATACGTAACAAGGAAGGAATTAGATACATCATTATAGCTTTAAATGGCCTTAGATTTATACCATCAATCCCAGCAGAATTTGATTTAATATTCTTAACAATTTTTATAACCTCATCACTTGTACATTTTTCAAACAAAAACTCCAATCCTTCCACTCAATCATCCACAAATTTATCTGAAATAAATTTTTTTTATAGCACCCTCATGAACTGAAGATCCCATTTTTGAATAAAAATGACCGAAGTGATTGACGACAACAACTTTGTCACTTACAGACGTGCCATGAGTTTCAATACGAGGAGAATGACTGCAATTTTTTCTTCTCATGAATTCATTAATAACCTGCCATGTTGCCTTAGTATCACCCTTGTGTTCGCTGAATTTTTCCCAAAAATACCACTTTTTAGCATGGCGTCGCAGGAAGTTTACTCCGTTTCTTGCCTTTCTGAACTCCTCAAAATCAGTCGGATCCTGAGTATTTAGAGCTTGTTCGTATAGCAGATTTCGTTTTTTCTCTCACTTATGATTTGGTCAGTTATCCATGGCTTTCGTGGTTCATTCTTCTTCTGTCTGACAGCTCGTACGAGACACGTTTTATCATAAATTGGTTTTAAAATAGACATGAATGTCTTGTAAGAAAAGAAGCATCAGTTATTTCCAACACAGTGTCCCAGCTGAGATAGCTCAGTCCCTCGGGAAATTTATTCAGGTTTTTATTTTTAAGCGCACGCACCATTATTTTCTTTGACCTAGTATAAACTTTTTTAAGACAAGTTAACTGAGTCACAACTGGGAGATTGTCTGAACCGGATGCACAACCACATCTCCTCAACTATGATTCAACTTAGAAGAACCAACAAAAATATTATCAGTGAGAGTTGCAGAGTCACTTGATATACGGGGTGGAACACAAACTAAGGGGTAAAGATCATTTGAAATTATATATTTTAAAAAAATATCAAAATTTAGCTGTAAGAATTAAGAGGTTATAATTAAAATCTCCCATACATATAACATCCAATCCTGTAGAAGAAATACATCGAAGCAACCCATCAAAACCATCAATAAACTCATCCAGGCGAGCACTGTGCACCTTATACACCATACTAACCCAAACCTTCTTTTTTTCAATCTCAATTTCATGAGAAAAACTTTCTATTTTACTTTCAATCCAAATCCCCAAATCATCTCTAATTAAATACTTTAAATTTTGCTTTATTAAAAATCCCAATCCACCACGGCTCATAGATGTTCGGTTACTTGCTTCAAAATAATAACCTGAAAAAAATAAGCCTAGAGAGATTGGCCAGAATTTAAAAATGTTTCACAAATACCTACAACGTGTAATTTGAAGAAGATCCTTCAATCAAGTGGAGCAAATCAAAATACCCAGTAGTTAGATGGCAATTCTAAGAACAAAGGCAAAGTCAATTGCCCCTTTCTATTTCAGATGGTCTAATATACGAACTCTCACGGAGAGGTTTAAAATTTGCAACAGGAAAATCCGTACGACCAGCTTGGGCCTCCAAATGGTCCGTCCTCAATACGAAAAGGACTATTCATAAATCTTGCTAGAGATTGAGCATCATTCAACATCACAAAGGAAAATAAAACTGACTTTCAACATAGCAAAGAAGAAGAAAAAAAGCACAAAATAAGTAAAACAAATGAAATATGTAAGAAAAAAACTGAATACACAACGAAAAAGGAAAAGGAACAGAGAGAAAAAAAACACACAACTAACAAACAAAACCGACTCGAAGATTTAGAGGGCGTCCGTAAGTGATCTGATTCGCACGGGATTTAAGTCACTTTGCTCTCGTTTGAAAATGCGGCCACAATAAGTCCAAGCGTTCTTAGCACCAAATCGATCCCTAGCCCCTTCTAGTACCGATTTCTTCACTTTAGTAAGGTATTCACTAACGAAGATACCAGATTTTGCAAGTTTCGATTTTGCTTTATAAACTGCGTAAGCTATATCTTCGTTCCCGAATTTCACCAGTACTGGAGCCACCGTACTCGGTGATTGCGTATTTGATGTGGCATTTAAGATTCTGAACCGATTCACCGCTAACAAGTGTGTAGATGACACGCTGCTGACTCACGTTCGTTGTATAACGTTGAGTACTGTTGAGCCTAGACTGGTCTCAAGATTTTGCTTTACACCAAAAAACATCAACGAATCAAGAAGTTTCTCCTGTTCCAAATCATAAATTTTTTGCTCAACACTTTCAATTCTACGCTCCAGAGACTGAATCTGACTTCTCAAACTGTTTAAAAAATTTTGTACTTTTTGGAACTTCCCACTATACTCAAGGATAATTAAGTCGTAAATTTGCGAAACAATCAGTTCTGTGTCAACGAGGTTTTGTTATTTTGTGCCGGCTGATTCAGCAACTTTTTCTTGAACCTTTTTTTCAATGACTTTAACAATGTCAGTACGAATTTTGTCAACCTCAGCTTGTGTGGAAACAAGTTGATTATGGAGAGCAGAGGCATTGCATGAAACAGTAGCCGTTTTACTCGATACTTCCCAATATCTTTTCCTAACAAATTCAAGGTAAATGTATGGATTGCTCTCGTTTTCCCGAAAGGCGTGATTTATGCCCTTCCGTGTTCGCTTTGAGGCGTCGGCATAATTATCTTCAAAAGATACAAGATTCTCAGCTATCAATACATGAAAATCATGAGATCCGTAGCAACAAAAAAAAAATCAAAATTGTTCACCAGTGCTATCCAAAGAATGAAAAGGTCAGTTGTAACTTTAATCCTTTACAGTATTGTGACACTTCCGTAATCACTGAGTTAATTATATTTTCAAGCTCAAAGAAACCAGATCAAATATGTGTTCACGCCAGTTCAAATATGTGTTCACGTGACTCGTCGATTTTGGATACTTTTTTTCTAAATTAAAAAAAAAATTTTAAAAAATTGTACCGTAATTATTATAAACAATATGTGCTTTCCGTCAGTAATAACATTTTTATAATGGTGGTTAACAGACAAAAAGTTGCCTTAGCTCATGTGTTTTTAGAGGTTTTTTAAGTGGCAAGTCTTTTGAATGATTCTCACTCTCTTTTGTGAATCATTAGGAAGTGATCAAGGAATTAAAGGGGATTAATTTAGCTGAAACTAGTAATTTAAATTCATGACAGGGTCCACTCCTCACCACCTCTCAAGAATTCTCAACATTTCTATAATTTTCTCCATAATTTCTTTTATTTACTTTTATATAATTTTTCTAATTTTAATTTTATATGTTGGTAACACTCCCCAACAAATGTATGTTTAATAGTTTAGATAGCATTGATTTTACTCAATGAGTATATTTTTCTGGTCGTAGCTAAAAAGAATCCTTAAAAGACATGATCATTTGAACCATTCTTTTTTTTGCGTGTATCACGGCTTGTGCCGCGATACGTGCGTGTGTACGTGTACAGTTCCGTTTAACGGGAAAACGCAGGAAATGCTTTTCAATATTTAACTGCATTTGGGAAAACGCAATCTGAAAAGTATAGTTTTCGCTGAAAAATGGACTTTTGACAAGGTCAGGTTATCTTTGAGGTGCTAACAGTTTTCTATAGTAAACAACTTGAAGTAGAATCTATAACTGAAAGGAGGTCATTTTCAAATATATGATTTTGAATGTTCATATACTGTTCTTTTGCTTGTGATCCTTCCGCATTGTAAGCGCGTTGCTTCACAGATCCTTGTCACTTCTATTCGGGGGGAAATGGGTTTTCCGCCAGATGCAGTATTCAAAATGCTCAAACTCGTATAGCTTCATAATTGTATTGCAATTATGATGTTTTGTGGTTTTTGTATGTGTTGTAGATTTTTGCGGTAAATATATGTAAATCTCTTACCTAGCATACTATGAAATCAGATTTGATACTCGTTGACTGTTTGAATACATGGTCCTCTTCTTTTTTAATGAAGAAAGAAAAGATGTTAATTGTAACCTTATTGGCATACATTTAAAATCATTTTATTTTGTTCTGCTGAATTGGGAGGATGTGCCAAACTATTAATAAAACTTTGTTTTATTTTCACACCCAGTGCCATCTGTACTGTTCAACGAACTTGCCTTTTTCTAAAATAGTGAATTAGAACCAAGGCTTTTACACATCTTTGAATAAGGTATAGTTTTTCCGAATCGCATTTGTGGAAGTCTAAAAGGTGTTGTCCCCTAATTCTCGCCTTTGTCTGTAAGGGAAATGTCATAATAAACTCGTGCGTTATGAAAGTTACAAAGAGTAAACTTTTTAGAGTTGTTTTGAACCAAACCAAAATTGTTGGCTCCTATTCTCGACTTAAATAAAACAGCTGTTTATGGTCCTGGCAACTGGATCTGACCTCTGGATTTCTGAATGACCTGACCAAGGGCGTATCCAGGATTTTTGTTCGAGGGGGTGGACTCCAGAGAGAAATTAAAAAAAGAAATTTAATTTGTTTATATGTATTTTTTTTTTACGTTTATATAAGTGGGACAAAAATTGGGGGGGAGGCGGGGGGCACAAAACCTGAACTTTTCCCCTGGATACAGCCTTGAACCTGACTGAATCCGACCTGTGATTTAAGCGTCAAGTAGCTCGGATGAAATTTTATTATTAATTTTGTTTATTTTTCTTCCAGGCTCATGTAAACCAATATAGCGGTCAAAAAGTTGGATCTCGAGAGCCGCATATTTATGCAATAGCTGAAGCGGCCTATAGTTCTTTGAAGCAGCAAAACATGAACCAGTCAGTTGTCATCTCAGGCGAAAGTGGAGCAGGAAAAACTGAATCGAAAAAGCTAATACTTCAGTATTTGTGTAGCGTAACAAGTCAGCTCACGAGCTGGATGGAGCATCAAATTATGGAGGCAAATACTATCCTTGAAGCATTTGGTGAATATAACACACCTTTAACTAATATTTGGTTCTATTTTAAATCACCGAAAGAATTCAAATGAAGAAGCATAATTTTATAGTAAAATTCAATGATTTACTGAAATCGATTGTTTCAATGTTTATGTTTCAATATGTCCACAAGACGGAACAGAATAATGTTACAGGCTGCGTTTACTGCACTGTCTAAGTAAAGAGTGAAGTGACATATGTATGTTATTTGTTTTTCAGCCCACTTTGCATGGAAGGAATTGTCATGAAATCGTCGGAAGGGGTTCTTTTGATTGGAAATTGAAAATATAGTGCCATTTAAGAGTCAAAATTGATTGGAGGGACACAGCCCCTCTCCTGCAAGCTTCTTAGTTTCCCTCCCCCTCAACCCGATCAAAAATTTGAGATAGCTGTTGTGTTGAAAATAGTCGATTGGTTCAATGACCGGGATATACATGAATTCCTACATCCCCTGGGGCAAGGGCTGTAACTTATGTAAGTTGCCTATTGTTTGCAAATAGGTTATATTACTTTTGTTGGGGGGGGGGGGTTGTAGAACTAAATCAAAAGACACCATTTGCACCCAGGATGTCAAGAGGGCGTATCTGCGATTTCTCACAAATGACTAAGAGTAGTTAGTTGTAACTTTCAGGGAATATTAAGGTAGATATTGAACTAAATCAAAAGACAATATGTTTATCTAGACTGTCAAAGAGGTGCATCTGTGATATATCAGAAATAGCTAAGGATATATAAGTTAAAACTGTAAGGGAGCACTCGGAGAGGTGGACTGTTGAACTAAGTCAATGGATAAACATCCAGGTTGTCAAAACGCGTATCTACAATATCTCAGGAACAGCCAAGGGTATTAGGTGGAACTTTCAGAGAATGTTGAAGGGGATGTTGAACTAGATCAAAAGATACTGCATGCATCTAGGTGGTAAATATGCGTGTCTGCTGTGTCTCAGGAACGGCAAAGGGCATTAAGCTGACACTTTCAGGGAACGTTAAGGGGAATTTGATCTGAATCTATCATCAAAATTGTGTATCTGCATAATCCTAGGAATGATGTAGGGTATTACGTTAGAACTTTCTGGAAATGTTGAGCGAGATGTTGAAGAAAATCAGTAGGCTACTCATTCCGTGCATCCAGCTGTCAAAAGAGTGTGTCTACAACGGCTAAAAGAGCGGAACAGCTAAAGGTATTAAGTTTAAATTTTAGGAGTGGAATCTTGAAGAAAATTTTGAACTAACTTCAAACAAACAAGATCCTCCATTGATATAATAGAGGATGTGAGTTCAATCAGTCTGTGGTGATACATGTTGAGCTAAAGACATCAACAACTGTGAATAAGTAAATTCTTTCATTTCCCATTGTTTTCGGTTATGGTTTCGCATATTTTACTGCATATTTGGCTTATTCTTTTGTATAATATTCAATTAAAAATACAATTCAAATGAGGACAAATATTCATACGAATAAAAATTCATAAAAATGTAAACATTGCTTTTATGTGCATCAGGCATTTCGATATTAAGCTTGAACCATCTCTTACATACGATTTTCAAAATATTACTTTTATTTTGTGTATTAAGCTCTTTTCAGGCACCTGTTTAATGCCAACAAATTGTAATGTTAATTACTTGATTTCTTTATTTGTTAAAACTTGAGTTTTCTTAATCAAGATAATGAATAGTTCCGTTTTGGCTAGTTAGTTGATTTATAAACTGCAGGTCCCGCGGGTAGCAAAATTATGGGACTAGTGTTTCAAAATCAATGTTGCCCAAAGAACTTTAAATTTCGATAAATTTGACCAACACTTTTCGTCCGTAAAAATTCGTCCGTAAAGATTTTAATGCAAAGCTAGAGGTCCAATATAAAAGAGAGAAAGGTACACTCAAAAATCTCTGGTTTACTTTTGGTTTTAAATTCATTAAACTAAGAATTGGCAGAAAGCACTCTGTCCACTGGAAATAATTCTGGTATACCCACACCCCGACTGAAATAGCTGAATAAATTTACGTTTTCTTCATACCTTTGACCTCCTCTTAAAGCCTCCTTATTAGACCAAGAATAATGAAGATAGGCAAAAAGACTTCTGGCACGAAGGTATATCCTGAATGAAAAAGACTCCAACTCCAAAAAAAAAGATTTATAAACCATCATAGCTCCCAAAGTAAGTGTCTCCCGAATAATAAATATTACGAATCCAGAATTCCTGTCATCGAACCTCATGTTGAAGCAACGATATTTGGAATCGACTTGTCAAAGGCCTCTAAATGAGATCTCTTATGACTATTTATCAATGCAAGGAATTGCCCTATCTTAAAGAGGCTGAGGTAATGCATATTAGCATATTTATTTTTAGATTCAAACTCGTTGGGTTGTGGATCGTGTGAAAGCTCTCCATCTCTTTGACATAATTCTAGGTTAGTTTACTTAAAAGGTTAGTTTACCGAGAACCCAGCCTGAATGCACCAAGTAAATCCTCTTTTTTTATACTGTTGACCTCTTAAACCACCCTCCCTCAACCAAAAATAAGGAACACTAGGAAGAAGGTTCCTGGTAGCAAGGTCGAGTTTTTCTTTCCCAATACGTTCTTGACTGTATAAACTATCATACTTGTCAAAGAAGAAATATCGCAAATTCAGTTGCTGTCCTAGAACTCCCACCCAAAACAGCAATGTTTGAAATACACTTATCAAAAGCTTTCAAAAGTCACATGATATATTAGAATGTAATGTGAATCTCAACCATTAGAGGCTGAGTTTGTACAAAGAAAGTCTGTTTTGCTTTTACTTCTGAAATTGTCGAAACATACATAATTTGAAAGCTTGATGTCCAACAGCAAGATTGTGGTATAATTTCCCGTACTTGGACTGAACGGTGCAGATTATCCGTCTTTTTTCAATCGCCACCAGCCTCCTCTCAAACCACAAAATCTACTGGGTTAATTTCTCCCTTTTTTCTGAATCCTAAGACTAAACTAGAAATTAAAGAAATATTTTCTTGATGGCCCATATACATTCAGGATGAATGATCATACACCCTGGTTTAGGTATGCTATACAGATTGAAGTCTGTGTTGCAAAGAAGAGGAGAGCTGCCAAGATTTGATCAACAATAGTTGATAGAGAGCAAATAAATCACTGATATTGTTTACCTCTAAAACTCTCATACTAGGCAAGAAAAATTTGCTGATAAGGTCTGCTGAATCTTCAGCTAATTTGAAAAAAAATCCCAAACTTTGAAAAAAAGTGGTCGAAACTCCTGGAAAATGTTGGGGAAAACCTTTTACTGGAGGGAATTAGCCTGGTATGGGAAGTTAGCCAAGCCATGAAAGCCTTGATACCAGGCCTTTTTTCCCGATGATCTGTGCATCAATAAAATTTTTGATGACATAATAATCAGCATAATCTGACACTTTATCTGTCACTCTTCTTTCTAATCAAAAACTCAAATTTTATTTGCCATCGTGGGGTGGCCACACAAGAGATGTGTGTATATAGAGACAAAGCATTGTTAGAGATTAGAATTGATCTGAAATCAGGAAACGTTTTTTAACTCAAGTCAACTTTTCTCTAGAGAATTACATATTTTCTAATAACAGGATTCTATCAATAGCTTTGATCAACAACAGTCTAAGACGCTGATATTCACTCTGTCTTACATCATCTTCATATTTATGACCAAAAACATCTACCGGAATTAGTTTACATTAATCTACCCTTTAGATTGTTGTTTCAAACCTTCTGTGGTATATCTGATTACTTCTAAAGTGGTTTGAATTACATCGTCCCATCTTAGTTAGGATAGTATCTTGAAAACCAATAATATGCCCTCTCGCTTATGTATCTTCTGTCATAGTAGTTCTGCTGTAACAGGCCAAACAGCCCCTAAGTACGACATGAAGACTATATATTTGTCAAATTTTCTTTACCTTAAAAAAAAGACATATGAAGAAAAAAAATAAAGATAAATATAGAAAATAAAGAAATAAAGAAAATATAGGAAAAATTCTAAAATCAGGACTTAAGTTGAAAAAGAAATACAGATAAAATGCTCTGTTAAAATAAAAACAAAAGTGAAAATTTTCTTAATGCATTGGAGCTAAAATTTCTAATCCTGCAAACTATAATGCATATTGCGTAATAGGAGAAGCAATCATGATGGGGAAAACTTTAGAAGCTATCTGATACTAGTTATGAAATGCTTTATGGAAGCAAGATATTAAAATCTGAAAGATGAAAAAATTGGAGTTATTTGCAGACTTAAACCAAGTCTGAAAAGCAAACTTTCTTTAAATGTCAATTCTGGTCTAATTTTTGCGCAAATTTACCGTAAAATGGCTGTTTTGGAAAATCATGTTTTAAAAAACTAATTACTTCTGCCAGACTGAAAATGGCAACTTCACCTCGTTTCAGTAATGACATTACAAAAGAAGCACCGTGACCACTTTTAGAATCATAAAACAACAATAACTCAAACATACAGCCTATTGACATGATTCCTAGAGACCCTTACTGTTTAATTGAAGTTTCTTTTATGTGTCTTATAACGTTTCCTTTTCAAAAGAAACTGTAGCAGACTTTTACCTCAGGTATAAACAACAACGCCATCTCTTAAGCGACCTGCTGTTTAACTTGGCTTTCTATTTACCCAAAATAGTTTTTGCCTAATAATGGGCATGGTAACTTTCTAGAGAAACTCGTTTTCTAAAAGAAATATTCTGCTAAACTGAAGATAGATCAGTAGATATACCTGTAAATGTTATTCCTAAACGTGTTTTATGTTGAATCAAAGCTTTTCTTCACTCTTTTGGCAATGTTTTCTTCAAGCAAGCCTACAAACTACGCATGGTCTTTTTTAAGAAAATACTTTGGACGCTCAGCAATAACTTTAATATACCCAGTAATAGGTATTTATTTGATTTTTAGTGAGGAATCCTGCGTAATTGAAGTTAGCTCATGTATTCAATAATATTAAGTATTAATGTTGCTAATGTAAAACTAATCCCCCCCCCCTCCTCTGCATTCCAGTGTAAATTCTGTACAGAGTTCATCAAAGCCCATAGCTATTTTCTGCTGTAGGCTACAACTTATCTTTGGGAGCTAAAACTTGTCAATTTACTTGAATTGCTATTGACCTTTGGATTAATTACTTTTATGAAGTCTGTTTCTCATCTAGTGTACAGTAGAATGCCACTAATAGAGCTGCCACTAGGTTGATACAAATTTCTAAAATGCTGGTAAAAAAATAATTATTGAAGAAGCAAAGCAATACTAAATTTATAATTTTGGTGATTTCTTCTTGAAAGCAGTAAAAAGTATATAGTTTTCGATTACCCAAGCTTTTGGAAAAAAACCTATGGTGACCATCCTAGAAGAATAGCGGTCATTCTAATACCGATTATGAGAGCACGTACTTGATGCTAGCACTATGTATGGAAATCACTGACTTAGATGCACGGGTAGGCGCAGTTCCGTCCCTTTTGTCTAGGGTGGGGGGCTTCTCCAGAAGGATCGAAGTCTGTGTTCGACCGCGAAAATAGTTGTTTTAACAGAATCACCCACTGTTTTCGGCTATTAGTATCGCTGTAATTACTTCACATTATCCAGATGGTGGTAGATATGATGTCAGTATGTTAATCATCCTACTATATAATTTATAAACTGTGATGGTAAATTTGCTGCATTTACCTACTGAGAACATGCTTTTGGTAGGTTTACATTTTAGTGGTTGTTCTGTAAAGACCAAGGTGGCAGACCGACAGGCTGACAGGAAGTAATGACTGAAGTGCTGTTTGTTGACTTTGACTTAATCTTCGTTAACGCTAGTTGACACCACCTGAGTGTGGCTAATTGGACGTTCAGTCGGGTGCTTAGTTGCACCTAAGTGTATGATGATAGAGTGTCTGAACTTATTTAAGAAACGTCACTTGACTCATCCACCCTTCAAATTTGAAGAGATTGCACGCTCTTTCCGTTTATTTCAACGGAAAAAATACCTTTTCTATCATTAGCCCTGATAAAATTTGTCGGAGTATGTTTTGAAAAATTGTTAAGGTGGGTGGGTAAAGGGAAGAGTAGCTGGGTTAAACCCTTCAGCCCAGAAATAACCCGAAGGAGGAAGTTGCTTAATCGCATAGTTTAAAATGCAAGGAATTACAGTGTAAGAGATTGTATTTTTTTTTGCGTTAAACCAGGCATTTACGCAGGAATTTATTATGGGAGAGGGGTCATTCAAGAGACAATTATATTCAGATATTATCAAAAACAGTCAAGGGGAGGGGCTGTTCCCCCCTCCTGTTCATATGTGCCCGTGTCAAACCTTTAAACTTTTATATCGTTTATTGTAAAGGTTAGTTTTTCTTTAAATTTGTCTCTTTTTTTCTCAACTTTCGCTTACAAAATGGAAATAAATTCCATTGTATTACTTTTCCGAGCTTTGTCTTTTTAGTGTATCTATGACTAGTTTTTTTTTTGTTTTTTTACGACTAGTTTGGTCTTTTTCGTGTATTTAAAACTAATTTAATGTATTATGTACGACTAAGTATTTTTTTTGTCTTTTCTTGTAGGTAATGCAAAGACAGTGAGAAATGACAATTCAAGTCGGTTTGGGAAGTTCATACGGCTGTGCTTTGACAAAAAACTAGTAATTAACGGATGTAAAATTGAAACATATTTATTAGAACAAAGCCGAATAACGTTTCAAAATGTTGGTGAAAAGAATTACCATATTTTTTATCAGTTAGTGGCTGCTGGTCAAGCTAATAAAAATATTGCTGATAGGTAAGTCTTTAATATAGCTTACCTTGTAAATTTTCAAGGGTATATTCTAAAATTTTTGATTGGGATTGCTGAGATCACCGAAAATTCTTTTACTAATGGTCGTGTTCTCTTTTTACATGTGACAGGTTAACAAGAAATGACACAATTGTTATCAAGCCCAGTTTCAGTTTTTTTTTTTTTTAGGTTTTACCCTCAAAAGAATCGGTTGATTTACTTTGTACATTCGCAAGGATGATTCCTAATATCTAATGATAAACTTTTTGCCATTGAATACGATTTTTTTCCTTTTTTTAATGTTTGTAGTTAAATGGACTTAAAAGAGTCCATAATACAAGACCATTCTCCTTAGTTGAGCATAATAGGGAAGGCCAGAAGCTCTGGACATTATCTCTACCAAATGTGTAACGTGCAATCAAATCAAAATAAGCAGTAAATATTTGCTTCGAGTTGTCTTTAAGCTTTGTTTTATCGATTAAGTCAAATTGGTGTCTGAACCGTTCAAATGTAATATATTAAGGAATATTCAATATATTTTGCTTTAACATAACTATTCTTATGCGGTTTAATTGCATTTTATTAGAGTTTTGCCATGATAAATTGTAAAGCTACGTTTTTTTTTTCACTTGCTTAAGGAGTAGGATGTATTGAGACAAGGGTGGTGGATTCTTCCAATATAGCTCCATAATAAACCTGAAAATGTTAGCGTGTAATTCCATTGGCCGTTTCAGATACCCTCTTGCCACTGGGGTATCTCTCTCCATAAATCATCAATTTAATCGAAGTTTTTAAGATGCTTAAAACTGTTATAAAATTAATTCTATAAATAAAGGAAATTCATTGTAGGTTTTGTGCATATTTACATATTCATTATTATTTTATTAGTATCTATGACATTTTCGTTGGTGCTTTGTGGACTTTTTGGGCATGGGCTGTTTTCCCCCAGATCCTTTTAAATTAGGCCTTGCTTTGCTAGGCCTAGGACACTCGCTTTGCAGGAGCATTCAACTTTGCGACAAGGTCTTAGCTTTGCTAGTGGCGGTTTAAGTTGGCTCAGATACGAAGAGAGTGAGAGACATAGAGACAAAGGGAAGGGAGAGACGATCCATACTTGAAATACAAATAAAAATACTAGGATACTCAAGGGAACCTGACCATTTTACTTGGCGTATTGATGTCATCTCTTAACGAAAAAGGCCAATTTTAGTTCAAGTTTTGATTATTAAAATATTTTGATTCCATCATAAATATCCATTTTGTAATTTTATTAATAATATTTCTGTCTTCCTCTCTGTAAGATGAACATGACGAAGATTTCATCCCATACGTCGTTCTCTTGTAGCAGTTTCCATGCAACACATTTTTCGTTGTGGCTTGAAGTGTTTTCTGAGGTAGACCGCAAAAGGAGAATGGTACTAGTAAATGCACCAGTCGAGCCCGTGTTTTGACCCCCTCCCCTCATAAAAAAAAGAATTATCTTTGATCAACCCCTACCTCGCACAGGGGCTGAACATGTGTGTACCTATGGCTATTCTTGGTTCTGCAAAGCTTGCTATGACAGGACTAAAAGACATGAATAGGAAAATTACCAAATTTATTACGTGTCTTGTTGTTTATTCCTTACATTTTTTCATCTTTTAACTTCATTACATGGGAAAAATCAATCTTGAGTGAATTACGAGATAGGTTATTCGTATGTTTACCCATACATAGGGAGTAAGCCTGGTATATTTGTAAAATATGACAATCATATACTTACTTGTACACAGGGGAATGAACCATCTCCTTGGAAAGGGGTTTGACCCCCTCCCCCTGAAACTTTTGTTCGACTCGTAAAACCTAACCAAAATGTATATAAACAAAATTTTGGTGCGTTAAAAAAAAAATTTTGCCCGGTAACAAAAATACTAGAGGTGCCTTTGTTCGTATTGTAGAGGAGACCCTCCCTGACAGGGACCGAAAAGGTTCCACTAGTTATATGTTAAAAAATATATAAATAAACTAGCTAACATAATTTTAGGTGTTGTGTACCAAAAAAGGCATTTTTTTCATTTACACGTTAATCTTAGATGTTTTTTTTTTCATGAAAGATGTTTCCATGTGCAAAAAATATAAAAACCTAACCATCACTTTCTTGTTAAATTTTGGAAAAAAAGAGCCTGTTTGCATATCCATTTGATTTCGATGTCAAAGAAATAAAGTTATCACGTCGAACCTAAGGTACCAGGATATTTTTGCTGCTGAAGGTAGGAAAATTGATTTCGGTATGATCCCAAAGTATTAGTCGTTATTTTATTTGATTCATTTTCAAAATTGTTCATTGTAAAATCATTCTGTTGAGAAGTGTTAGCTTTTATTTTGCTAGCCGTGTCACTGTTTATTATTGTGGAACTATGCGTCCCTTAATGCTGTAAGCTGTGGTAGATCCAGGATCTTAGCTAGAGGTGGGACAGTCTGAAATTCTAAAGATTGTTCTGTTCAACAGTATCGTTTAATATAATTCAAAAATTCTAGAAAAGTAAACTGTACCCCAGTCAGATGACTTTTGGACTTATTCATATATTGATTCATTCAATTTTTTTTGGCTTTATTTTATTATTTTCCTGGTTCACTTCTATTAATTTTTAATGTTTGGTTTTCCTAAATTTATGTCCTTTTAAATCAGCGGTGTTTTTCAGAGAATTAAATTATATATCTGAAGTACTACTAAAGAATAAAACGTTTTTCAGCGTTGCTAAAAGTAAATGTAACTGAAACATCCTAAGTAGTTGAGTGCCTAGCCTTATGACCGAAGGCGCATCCAGTTTTTTTGTTGGGGGAGGGGGCTACAAAAAAACTTTAAAAATAGCTCAAAAATTTATTTATATGCATTTTATTACGTTTTTACGAGTCGGACAAAAGTTGCGGAGAAGGAGGGTTCAAACCCTGTATCCCCCCCCCACCCGCCCTACTGGATATGGCCTTGCTTATGACAGAGGTTAGTTTATTCGCTGTAGAAAAATGCTTTTGAAGATGTAATGGTCCTTATTTATTTGACCTAAATGGTCCTCATTTTTCTTATTTATTGTTCATTATTTTTCATTGACAGTTTATTCTTATTACATTCTATTTTTTCCGTTTATCCTGTATTCACGCTTTATGCGAGGCGTCTTTTTTAATTAAGGTCCATTTGATCATAAGTACACAATGAATGATTATCTCAAAAAAGTAAATTTATTTTCTAAAAGTACATACTTTAATCTATTTAACAGCATAGTTGCCAAGTTTGTTGTAACACTTATCATACCTCTCAACTAATTTTAAAGTAACGATGCCGCCTGTTCCGCTAACCAGGAATTCACTTCCGTTTTTACATCATCATTGTAGCGTTTGCTACTGAGGTGTTGCTTGAGATGGTGAAACGGATGGTAGTCACTCGGCGTAAGATCAGAACTGTATTGTGGGTGATTTGAAACTTCCCAGCCAAAACTGTCCAACAAATTACGGGTCTGACCAGCAGTGTGAGGTCTTGCATTGTCATGAAGAAGGACAATTTCCTTTGTCAGCATGCCTCTTTTTTTTTTCGCTCTGCGGAGCTAATAATTTTATTAGCCATAGGCCATACACAACTAACAAGGAAAGAGACACAATAAATGCACATATAATATGAACACTATTTACAATGTTTCCGTAGCTGGAGAGCTTTTCCAACAAACCGCGTCGTGTCCACAATATTCTCTTTCCGTTTGTTCTGCAATTCATCCGGAAAGCGTACCTCATGCCGAAAACGTGGTCTTATATTGTCAGTTATTGGACACTGTTGGAGAAAAGGAACAAATGTTCATTTTCATTTTTACATAAGGGCAACTGTACCTGCAATCCGGACCAGGCCCAAGCCATTCCAATTTCTTCAAATTATAACCCAAAGGTAGACTACTTGATCGTAGTTGGATACAGTGTTTCAGTTCTCTTTTACCCAGGCCTAGCTTTAGATAAGATTCCTCCCCTAGGCTTTCCTTTAATTGACTATAACCTCTTAGGCTATCTGACTGCTCTACTTTACCTTTCAATCCTGTTGCTCCTGTTCCTTAATTTTCCCTTCAATTAGCTGCAACACTTTACTATCCTCCATACCAGGTCCTCTTCCATCTCCCCACAAAAATGAAAGCTTCTGCAAATGAAGTATGCTTATGCGTTGATAGTGGTTCCTCCG
Organism: Artemia sp. Qi Xiang Cuo; assembly: GCF_049724085.1. Taxonomy (NCBI): domain Eukaryota; kingdom Metazoa; phylum Arthropoda; class Branchiopoda; order Anostraca; family Artemiidae; genus Artemia; species Artemia sp. Qi Xiang Cuo. Next base: position 1,237,109 of record NC_142800.1, on the reverse strand, counting down.
TTGCATGGAGTTGACCAAAAACACCATCCCTATTCCCAAATACCGACGGCATGATTTTGCGCTGGGAGAGAGGATGTTTGGCCTTCAAGTTTTCAGGGGAGTGTGTGTGTTTCCATCCTATGTTCTGTTACCCCGATTTGGGGCGGGATATGCAAAACCCATGTTTCATCTCCAGTTCAACCGGTCGCCACCTCAGTGGCAACCGTTAAAAAGATGACGACAGCGTAAAAATAGCAATGAACTCTAAGTTATTGGAGCCGCCCGCAAGTTCTTATAAAGACGTCATTTTAAAACTAGTTGAGAGGTATGATAAGTGTTACAAAAAACTTGGTAATTATGCCAAAAAATAGAGTGAAATATGCACTTTCTGAAAATAAATTTACTTTTTTGAAATAATTTTTCGTTGTGTACTTACATTCAAATAGACCTTACATAAAAAACACGCCATTTATATTACATACTTACGATTTATCCTTCTTGTCTATTATCCACTGCACCGCTGCTTAGCTGCTAAGTGGTAGCCCTCCAAATCTGTGGGGATTTCAGTGGAGCCAAATCACCATGAATGATTTGACTAGGATATTATCTGAAAGCTTTACTTGAGCTGCTTTAGACTAATTTAAAATACTAAATTACCTTACCTGTACAAAGAGGGAGCATTAAGAAATAAGTTACCTCCTTTTTCCTGCCCGGAAAAATTATTCATGAGAATCTGAAAAATGAGGAGGGGCTAATTAAAGATTTGACATTTTCTTATTGTAAAGCTCCATTAACTCCCTCCTGCCCCCCCCCCCCCAGTGAAGATCTGATTAATGCTCACTGGTGTATATGGTCGTATCGCTAGAACGAGCCTTGAGTAAGGTGGCTAAGTTTTGATTTTGGTTGTGAGTAAACAATATAAAGAAAACTAGCAAAAATATCCCAAATACATGACAAAATGAATGAAATCGTTCGCCAGTCTTTAACACCAATGCCTCCCCTCTTTACATACCGGCCTTTGGGTACTTAGACTGGTATATAATTAAACTAAAGCGGCATTTAAAAAAGAAAAAAAAATAGAGTGGTTTCGTCTTTTATATTTACATCTTAACGTGCAAAAATGAAATTGACAAAGTTTTTGAGTAAAACTGATTAAAACTGAAAATGAACAAAAAGTGACCACGCGTTAGGAGAGGCTTTGTTTTGCTATCTAATTACAAGCTTCAATTATGGTAATACATTCAATTTTTGCATTATTTTAGGTTTTATCTACTTGCATTAAATGAATACTCCTACCTGATACAAGGTGAGAGTAGGGCTGATTCAAAGGATTTGTCACGATTCGAGGCACTACAAGTGGCTTTTAGTATATTCCAAATACCTCAGGATTATGTCAATGGTATATTCTCGACGTTAAGTGCAATTCTTCTACTCGGAAATCTGGAATTTGAGGTAAGAGCTACTGATGAAGTAGTAACCGAAATCCCAATAATTTTGCTTTCAAGAGATAAATGGCTGGTTAAGCTGGCTATTAGCCAAGTAATGTATGATTACCAACAAAAATTTTCTCTTTCCAAGTACAAGAGCAAATCCTTTATAGGAAATACTATTCAACCAATACTTCATAGACAAACTGAGTGTTTACCAGATTATATTCATATGCATTAAAATACTTTCAAGTACCTTTTATTATAGAGAGAAACCATTTATACAAGCCCTTGGAATATTATTCTTTTTTATTATTTAAATGGTTGGCTGTATTGCTTGTTTCAATGTGTACAGAAATGTTTTGTAACAGTAGCTACATATCTGATCAATAATGTTAGACCTTATTAAAGAAAAGAAATGCTGGTCAAGCTATATCTCTTTTTGGCACCTAAATCCTGATGCCTGGAATTCAATTCAACCTAACGGAAAAATGTCCATGTTTTTTAGTGCAATATTGAAAATATTAGGCTAGGGTTGTTAACTTACACATGTGATTTAAGAAAATGTGAATTAAAAAAAATATGTGAATAAACTTACTCATGTAAATTAAGGAAATGTGAATTAACCCATCAGGCGTTGCTGGATAGTTAACTTCCAAAAAATGCCAACAATGTGAACGAAAGGAACCGTCAAGTGTTTGTTTTCAAGGGTATCTTAATTTCAGTTATTACGAAAAGTGTAAAGAGGGCCGGGAGTGGGGGGAAGACCTCAAACTCAGCTGTTGCAATACACTGTAGGGCCAACGCAAGGGTCTTAGTAGTCAAGCGTTGTCGTTAATCCAATACAAATGCGATATTGTGTTAACCGCATCTCCTTTTGGGACCTAAATCCTGATGCATGGAATTCGCTCTTTACGCTAAAGTTTTTTATTGTTTAAAAAATAGAGTTGTGAGAAAGTCAAACTTTAGCGTAAAGAGCGAGGCGTTGAGGGGGGACAGCCCCTTTCATATAGGGAATAATTTCTGTTCGTTTTAAGTTTTAACGTCGTTCCTTACTTTCAGTTAGAAAAACTTGTTTTTTTTATTTGATTTTTGAACGTTTTTGAATTAATGCAGGTTTTGATCTTGGCTCACATCACATGAATAATTAAAAAAAAATTTGTATATTAATTTTACATTTATTTGGTTAAATGGCTTTCGCAAAACTTGATTAATTTTATTTACGAATGTTTTTATTAGTAATAAATACACATAACTTACGAATTAACTTACGTAACGAATTTCTATATTCATATATTTTGAATACGTATATTAGGGGGTTCGCCCCCTAGTCAATACCTTGCTCTTTAAGCTAAGTTCGAATTTTGTTCCAGTTCTGTAAGAATGACCACTTAATCACAAAGGCCGTTAATTAGAATAAATAGATCTTATGAAAGTACTAAAAAATCTTTGGCTTAAAGAGCGAGGTATTGTTTAGGGAGTGAACCCAACCATATATGTAATATTTTCTGTTCGTTTCAAGTTTTGATGTTGCTGCTGTTGCAGTTGAAAAAACTTGTTTGTTTTTTTTAATTTAATTTCTGACCTTTTTTTAAATAATGCTGGGAAATCCGGCGTCTCCTTCATAGTAATGTCCCTTCCACCATGAAAACTTCCTTCATGGAAAGATCCTCCCACATAACCCCCGAGCCACCCCCCCCCCCCACTACCAGAAAAAATCCCCCCTGAAAACGTCTGTATGCTTCCCAAAAACCAATACAATATGTTAACATTGGGTAAAGTTCATAACTTTCAGCCCTCCCCCCGGGAACTTTGGGGGATTAAGTCATCCTAAAAGACATGCTTATAATATTTTCGAACATGCTGAACAAAATGGCTATCTCAAAATTTTGATCGGGTGACTTTGGGAAAAAAGTGAGCATGGGAGGGGGCCTAGTTGCCCTCCATTTTTTTGGTCACTTAAAAAGGGCACTAGAACTTTTAATTTCCATTCAAATGAGCCCTCCTACGATATTCTAGGACCACTGGGTCGATACGATCACCCCTGGGAAAAAAAAAATAATAAACACGTATCCTTGATCTTTCTTCTGGCAAAAAATGCAAAATTCCACATTTTTGTAGATAGGAGCTGAAAACCTCTACAGTTGAGTTCTCTGATACGCTGAATATGATGGTGTGATTTTCATTAAGGTTCTATAACTTTTAGGGGGTATTTCCCCCTTTTTTCGAAAATCAGCCAAATTTTCTCAGGCGCGTAATTTTTGATGGGTAGGACTAAACTTGCTGAAACCCAAATATTTGAAATCAGCAATAAAATTTGATTCTTTTGATGTATCTATTGGTATCAAAATACCGTTTTCTAGAGTTTCGGTTACCATTGAGCCGGGTCGCTCCTTACTTACACTTCGTTACCACGAACTGTTTGACAGGGATAAGTTCAGATTGAATATTTCCTATCAAATTATTAACATACCAGTACATTTTTTTACTATTATGCCGTCTGGCTGCATCTTCCAGATCTTCGGCAATTTTATCCATCGCCCCCACTTCACATCTCCTCAATTGACATTTAATACTTTCTCCACTTTCTTTACATTCCTCCTATTTTCATATGGCCATTCACTGGAATAATTCTTGTACAGGCTCCTCCTCTCTCCCTAGATTTACTTTTAAAAAAGAAAAAAAAGTGTTTTTGAATTTTTTTTTTGCAATAAAAAGAAGAGTCAAGACATTGAGGTGCATAAAGAACACCTCACATCCCATTTCCTTGCTCTTGTGGTAAAGTACCCTAACATCGTGCTAGGATTTCAATGTTGCATAAAAGGAAGTCGAATTGAGCTTCGAAAGGAACACCCTATATATAGTTCCCCATATTCAAGGGTTAAGTATTTTAATATCGTGCTACGTTCGTGTGAAAGGAGGCCGAACTTAGCTACAAAAAAGCATGTTTTATTTAGTTCCCAAGCTCCAGTGGTAGATTGTCGTAATACCCTGCTAGGGTTTTAATATTGCATGAAATGAGGTGCAAAATAATGCATAATGAAGGTAAAGCGTGTATTTATGTCATAAAGCTCTCCCGTGCTAAATACAAAATAAAATTATTAAGTAATAAATACAAGAATATAGTGTTTTATATTCACATCTCTAGTTGTAGTTTTAGGCTAATTTGTATTGTCAGTTTTGCTTTTTTTTTGTGTTCTATGTATTCGTTTGTTTTGTTTTATTAAGTCTCTATATTTTACTCTCGAATGTGTGAACAAAAAAATGTTGACTAGAATATAAACATGAGAAATAATTGGCACAGTGAGCATTGGCGCAAAAGAAGCCAATAAAACTCATTATGTAGATAAACAGAATTACCAGTTTCTATTCAAGATTTTTATTTAACACGCAAAATAAACAAACAAAATATGGAAATAGACCTAATCAAAGGCTACTTAATATCAAAATAAATGCTACATGCAACAATTATTGCTAGAGATCCGTGGTAACCAATATTTCGCAGTTTAGCAAAAGGAACAGGTTAAAAAAATTTTTAAATTAGAGTTGTTTATTTTGCTACATAATTATTTCCGATTTATTTTAGTTTCTAATCAGGACGATAGGGACCATCTTAGAAGGACGTTTCCCGTCCTTTGATCCAGTCCATCTTTTCCCTAGATTGTTGAAAATAAACAAATTCTGTTATGACCTCCAGAATTTTATTTTTAGGATGTAGATGGTGAAACGACACAACTTTCAAGTTCGGACCAAAAACTGGTGGAAAATATGGCCAATCTTTTGTTCATTGACAAAATGAAGCTCACCGACCTTTTGCTTCGGAGGCAAATTAACGTATGTGGCAACGTTACAGAAATACCACTCAAATACCCAGAAGCAGTTGAGAATCGACATGCAATGTCGAAAGCGCTTTATTCAAACACTTTTTATTGGCTCATAAATCATATTAATCGGTGTACGGCTCCTAAGACCTCCTCGGGTCTGTATGTTGGAGTCTTGGATATTTTTGGATTTGAAAATTTCAGTGTGAACTCTTTCGAACAGTTGTGTATTAATTACGCCAATGAAAAATTGCACAAGTTTTTTAATCATTATGTGTTTGCGTTGGAGCTCGAAACGGTAATTTCTTCTTTTTTTATAGTAACCCAGTTTTGTGTTTTTTTATTTTTTTTTTATGGTATATTCATTTCAATTTATTTATAACCTGTCAAAACAAAAAAGGGCGCAAGTCCCCTATATAGATTAAGCAAATATAGCATAGAAAAACGTAGAAAAAAAATCTTTGAATATGCTGCCTTTGGTACTATTTCAGAGCCCATCTGTTAACGGACAATGAAGCAGATCGAAATACAGAAAAAGGCAAATAAATAAAGCAAAAAATTACTGACGGGAAGTGATAAATTATAAATCAGCAATATCCAAAATACAGCCATGTAGTGGAAGCAGTAGCAGGTATATTTCTCTATCACGGTTCTTCTGCAACTATCATGCAGAGAAATTGCAAGTTTTGTTGCTGCTGCCTAAAGAATGCCGGATGAAAATTTAACAAATATCTTGAGTAAGGTGATTTACATTTAGGATTGGCATGTATGCAGGATATATGGGGGGGGGGGGGAGAGGAAAAATTGACGTTTTCTTTGTGGAAAAATGCAAAAGAAGTTAATTACATGAACCTATCGGAATTTTTGGAATAAGGGTTTAGTAGATGCGTATTTACTTCCAGTTTTCAAAAATGCCGTTCCCTCAACTGATTTCAAGCGGGAATCTCCGTCGTGTATGGGTATGCCTGGATAGTACATATATCAAATTAAAGTTAGAATTGCCTTGTTAAAGTTCAAGAATTACCCCCCCCCCCCCCAACGCTAGTCAAATATAAGTTTCATCCAGTTGTAGTTCTTTTGCTATAGGTGTGGATGACCTTTTTTACAGATGCAATTTTATACCAAATACCCTGCAGAAGGCCTACCCCTTTGCCCTTTCAGTGTTAGAATATAATCCTCCTCCCCATTATTTAAAAATTCATCAAGGACGCCCATTGAATCTCTATTTGTTTCCGTGATTTCTTTCTTTTTTTTTGTATTATTTGTTGCAGCAGGCAAATATAAAAAACCTTACATGCGGCTGATCTTTAACCAAGGGTCATAAATAAATTTCAGGGGGGGGAGGTCTATTCAACCTCGGCTTGATAGAACACACACAGTTCTTTTTTAGGAATAGCCCATCTGGGAGACAGCTCCACAAGGTTGATTATCATCAATCAATTTGTTTTTCAATTACTGAGCTCCCAATGATTCCCCATACGCTTAGTAAGCAAGTTCAATGATGCCTGCCTGCTTGTTGTTTTTTTTTTGTTTTTTTTTATACTAGGATAGCTAGCGCAAAGATAAAACCAGAAATTGAAAAAGCTCCTTTTAAAATTCGAGAATTTTTATGAAAAAAAAAAATGTCAGCCAATACCTTGTTTTGTTTAGAAATAGAAATTCAATATTATTGTTGCATTGCCAGATGATGGGTCTTGTTTGTCACTCTAGTTTCAACATCGAAACTCTCATTACTCAATTGACAAAACTTTTAAAATATTTTATTTTTCGAAATTGCTTCAAATCAAAGAGAAAAAGCGAGATAGCTGTCCTGTACTTCTGTGTTGAATAGTATCCTTTCATTCCATTAACTTATTTTTGCCAGCCAATCCCATTTCTTGAGAGATACATAGCCCTGCCTTTTTAAATTGGGTTAACTAATGCTTTGAAACATCTCGCCTGAAAGGAAATGCAATTTCTGGAGAGACAAAAGAATCTGCCTTTTGGAACCCTATTTTTTTTTTTTTTTTTTTTTTTTTTTTTAATATTTAGCCAGTAAAAAAGAGCCAAAAAAAATCACTCAAAAATCACAAGTAAATGTTTTGTTTGTTTGTATTTTAATTCTTCAATACGCTTTTGACTCTATTATCTTATGATATTCTTGGTTTTCACTTCATTATGGTGACTTTTTTTTTATATTTTTTATTGAGGTAATAGTGAACTATAGTAATATACCTATAGTGACTATAGTAATAGTATAGTATAGTGAATAGGTGCAACATTCAGGGAGCTGAAAAATCATTTAAAGCATGTTTCAGAACTAGTCAATTTTATATTGGAACCTAATTTAATTCAAATGGAGAGCTCTAGTGTCCTCTGTAAAAATGAAAATCTTGCGCGTATGATAGTGGCGGTTGTCAAACGTACTCAAAACCTCTTTAGAGGTTGGTTCTAGGCTATATGTCTCCTGTTTAGAATAAGAGATACTGAGGAAAAACAAGATTGTTAAAACAATTGATGTAAAATATAAGTGCTAACATTTAAAGGTTTAGTTTTCCCGGGAAAGACAAAACGTCGAAATTTGTAATGTTGTGGATTTGCTATTAAATAAAACAAATTATTTCATTAAATTTTAACGGTTCAACATCTACCCCTCCCCCCCCCCAAAAAAAAGTCTTATTTCCTGTTGTATGATTGAAAATCTTTAGAAGATGACTCAGTTTGATCGTGTGTGGTAAGCCTTTTTTTCATATGTTCACACTTAGCATTCATGTATGAATATCTGAACACCAGGAAGTAGCCCCCTCCTCTCTTGAGTTTAGTATAAATTACTCTTATGAAATAATTGAGAAATAGTGGGATAAAATGTTCAATCGTGTTTTGATCCCCCCCCCCCTCCCCCCTGAGTGTAAAAAAATTCTGGTCGCACCCCTCTTCCACTCAGAGTTAACTGTGTTCACAGTTTTGAAATTATTGGAAAAAAAATTCCAACTCTCCATGTGTGGTTTTAACTAATTGTATTTTTTGTTTTAGTATCGTCAAGAAGAAATTAAGTTTGCTCAAATTCAATTTGCCGACAATACTCCCTGTCTTGAGCTTGTTGAAAAGCCTCCACGATGTATACTTAAACTGCTTACCGAACAGTGCCATATGCCTAAGGTAAAGAGTTTTTGTCATCAATACATATGTAATAGAACCGTAAATCCAATTTGGGTGGATGAAAAGGGTTGCTTAATGATATGATTGCTGCTTAAGGTGTTTCAAAATCATTTTGCGAGCTCCAGCGTCGGCTGACCGTCACAAATACAAAGGATCCACTAGTAGATTCTTCCAAGCGACTAGCTATCATCGCGTTCTATCGATAATTTGTTGTTTGACTGATAAATTTGAACGGAAAGACAGTGAAAATTTACATCCTTTTGTTGGCAATCTAGCGGGTGTCAGGGGAAGGAACTGCTAAAGTGCCCATACTTTACACTCCTAAAGTGCTTAAATGATAATCTGTTTGAGTTGATGTTTAGCTTTTTTCCTAGCATGTATGCCAGAAAATTGATAGGGATTGCTTTTTCCTGAACTTTAAAAGAATATTGCTTTATTTAATCGGAAAAACAGAATTCATACTATCTGATAATGTAAGTTTCATTGAAACTGAATATCTCAATGTCCAGCGCAAAACCAGAGAGGTTAAATGATTTGTTCTGCTAATCCTAGGAAATTAGGTTCCGGCTTTTGGTTTTCTGTTGTTTATTCGGATTTTTATCCAAGGTTATGACAAGACCGCCCAGTCAAATCTTATTAATTTGGGCACATCAACTAAAAAAGTAACTAATAGACGAAATAGGATGATCTTTTAAGGTATCGGATTATCTTAAGGAGGGAAATTGCTGCTTAATGATTTCGTAAGAAACTAATATGTGTCAGCAGGATTCCGGGAATCGTATGCTCTTTCAATGTTTTACGTATTAGTGGCCCACATGGCTACTAAGAGAATGATAAACTTCTAAGAGTTGGATTGATGGCGACTTAATAGTGCCACTAACAGTGCGGCGTCGGGTAACTTCATTAGAATATTAGAACATTTCGTAGAAAATTAGATAAGTGATATAATTAATGTGCTCTGCTACAGGATTAAAGCGGAAATGTCTCTGTAATTGATATATCTGTGTCAGTATTTTTTACCTTCAAAATTCATCTTAAATCTAAGTCCAGTCTACGCAAACTAGGCCTAAGTTAACTTTGGAAAAATCATGCATGTTAAGTAAGCTAGTTGATTTTAAGCTAGTTGGCGTACTGGTGAACGAATTTTGCTTTCTTTGAACTCTGGCATTTAAAAATCATGAGAAGACAAGTCTACAGTTACCACTCTTACAACTTTTCTATTCCCTTTGGATTGGCAATTCAATGTTAACTCCATATAGCCTCTCAAGGCCATTTTGACATTTTTCCACCAGTTTTTAGCAGAAGTATTTTGAAGATTGGTAGTGAATTTTTCCCTGTGCTGAACCCGGGATTGCAGAATCCTTCGAACTGCGTCTTAACTTGATTTTAGGGGGTCAAGTCAGTCCTTTTCGCTCTTCGAGAGTAGCCATCGGTTGTGTGCCTTTTCTTTTGCTCAAATTGCCTTTTTGCAGTGGACGTTGAACTAAGGATTTCCCTGGACACCAGGGTCCGCTTCGATGGGATATAGCTTGCGACAGAGTCAACTATGGTCTTCTGGTACTTTTCTGCTGCTTTCTCGGGCCCTTCGAGGAAGAAGGCTCTCCATTGCTCTGTAGCAAGTGCGTTTCTAGCCGTCCCAATTTCCTCTTTTGCATTGCCAGATTTGTCACTTGTGCTTTATTGGAGGAGGAATATGAAGATTTTCACGCGCAATGATGGCAATGTGGTCACTTGTGAAGGTATGTACGTCAAGCTCAGAGGAACCTGGTTGCTCGATAAGGAAGAGATCAAGACTTGATAATTTGTTTGGGCCCATGGTAGGTATCGAATTCAACAGGTTGTTCAAGTCAATGCTTTCTCCCGCCAGTTCTGCAAATGGTGGTTATTAGCAAATGGCTTTGTTATTCTTTTCTCTACGTCAGTATCAAAACCTCCATTAGTGTCTATTAGTCCGCCAAGATAAATGAAGCTATTTATTTATTTATTGAACTCCCATCATCCACATAACATGATAAGACGGAGTAGATGAAGAAGGAAAAAAGCAAACAAACAAAACAAAAACACATGCTCAAGGAACCAATTACTGAACTAATACTTGTCATAGCAACAACAACTAACTACACTGAAAAGATTAGTAGAAGAAACTGCTCCTTGATGTGCACCTTTCAAGACAGGAATGAGTTTCCTATATGGAACAGGGGGCATATTTTTATCCGGAGGTATTTTCAGGCGAATACATGATCGACAGTACATATCTCGAAGACAGTGAATCACCGAGGAACTTAGTCTACGTTTGGCTTCTTTGAGGAGTATAACTGGGTAGATGAGGGAATCAAAGGCGTGCCGGATATCGTGGCTAGCGAGAACTAGACATTATCCTATGGATTCGGCA